>NC_141600.1:35911426-36072926 GCF_047967505.1 Dipteris shenzhenensis | reverse complement strand
AATGCTTTCATTATCAATAGTACTCGCACAACTCTACTCATGTAAGAATGCTAGTATGCGAGCCTTCACTTAATCCCAACTCTAAGACATGACTCATCATCCAAAAACCTTGATAAAAAATTTTGAACATCTATCACATTTGCCATCACATTAATCACAATGCCATGAATACCATACTGAGACTCATAGTTGAGCTCATGAATATGCACAAATGGAATGTGTATGGAAACTAAGTGAGCCTTGATCAGGTTCATAAGAGAATGATAAGTGGAATCACTAATCTCACTTACTCCTTGTAATTGTCTCCTAAACATAAGGCTGCCACAATAAGAATTTGAGTGTGTGTCTTCACATACCTTTGATTTCTCACGCAGTTTGGTTTGCTCTTATGTATGAGCTCACTAAGCAAAAGCTCCATCTCCTTCCTCTTTTGACATAGTTTGTAAATCTTGCCTTGAATCTTTTTGTCTACAAGAGTCATCATCGCTGAATAAAGCAGCTTGAATTAAGGGACAATCATACAAGGAGGAGCACTAATCTCAAAGTGAACAAGCTCTCGCAGCAAGCGCTCCTCTTCTAGAAGCCATTGTGCTTGCTATCTACTCGGCTCACCAATGTTTGCAAGATGAAAAACCAAAAGACTGTGTGGGAATATATCTATAACTGCAATGCCTTTTGATTCTCTTCTGGGAAGATTTGAACCATAGGTAAATACCATTACTTTTTTGAAAGTCTCTGTATGTTGTGATTGATGCCATCATAGCATCAACATTCCCACAAGGTTCCCAATGAATAAGTAAATTTTAGTTTTCAATTTGTTGAAAGATGCGCACAATGCTTTCCAAGACTATTGTTCTATCAAGGGTTTGTATGTCTTCTAAATAGAACAAACGACATAAAAGAAGGGTCTTATCTTTGCTACGCTCAAGGCCTTCCAATATTCTTGAGTGTGCCATTGATCTAATATGTGTTGCAAACAAACTATTATTTGCTAAATATTCTAGCACTAAGAACAAATCTCTATTAAAAGGATATAGCTGCCAAGAGGCATAGTCTACTTAGAAAGAAATTAGTAGCTAATGGTTAGCATTTTTTGCAAGTAATTCTCTAAGTAACTTCAACACAATTCAATCAGATATGGGTAGACTGAGAGATAAGCAACATAATCAAGAGCAAAGTCTCATGACAGAAAAGACAGTCCATAAGATGCACATCTAAATCGAATAGAGGCTCCAAGTATTAAATGTTTTTTTTGAATGTTGATAGTTTGAATAAAAAGACACATAGGGCAGGCTCAACTCGAAAATCACAAGATCTTGAACCAAAGTAGCTCAAAAATGAAAAGATCATTAACCCAACTACCTGGTCTCAGCATTAAAAGATTAATAGCCAATTGATGCAGCTACTACAAGTCAGTTATCAAAGGAGGCATACACATCACAAAGGAAAGAAATGTGTAGCAGGAGTAGGCATGAATTTGGCACTCTTATCATGAGCAAAGCATACAATCAATAGTTCATGACTATTACAAGCACAGCTTGTAGAGTCAATACCATGGCTCTTTCAAGATAGATTATCTTCAAGAAATCAAATTTATTTACAATTTTTTTTCTCAGCATATAATTATTGATCAATAGGTATGGGTTTAGGAAAAGCTTGGGAGGTTTTCAAGCTCTTTTGACTTTAAAAAAAATCAAAATTTAGGTGACATGACATGTGCAAGAGACTTTTTGGGAATGGGGATCATCCAAGAGAGACTTAAGAGGAGCATATCTTGAGAAATTATGGGAAATCACAGTTTCTGGGGGACAATGGTCCCACCTCCATGTCTAGGGAAGTGCACTTTGTAAAAGCCTTGGGACCCACCCTCCCATGCTTAGTCCCTAATCCATTTTTCTAATCCATTCCTTATGAGGTCCTCTTTGACCCCAAATCTCCCTCAAATCTTTCGTAATGAGATTAATGTTAAATGGCACACATGTGGGTGCTATCCTCATGATAGACCTCTACCTTAGTGTACTTTTCAGTACCATTAAGCGACAACACTTGCACCGCATGCACTTGTTTTTGTGGAGGTTTATTTGGGGCTTTATCTCCCGCTTGTTTATTTTTAGAATAGTTCCAAGCAGCATGGTCTTTACCCAAACATTTGAAGCAAATATTTTCTTGCTTGGCCCTTTCATAATCCTCGAGGTCTAATAGGGCCTACCCATAGGATGTGAGCGGTCCTCGTCTATCAGCCGAAATTCATAGCATACGTGACTCCTCAAGGTCAATGTCTGGTAGTAGAGTGGAATCATCCCTGAAGTTGATGAATGGTGCCTGACGAGCGCTTGTCCTCATGTTGAAGTCCCCAACTAGGAGGATTTCCCTGCGGCTAGACAAGTCAACAATGGATTGATAAAGAGCAAAAAATGGTGATGTCTCATCCTCCTCTTGAATATCTCTGGCAAAGTGGGAGGTCTTGGGGGGGAAGTAGCAAACTACAATAAACAGATCCCGGCTATCCATGTGTCGAATCCAGATCTAGAGAAGCCTGGAGTGTGGATCTCTTTGCTCCACTGAGATGGCCCCCAAAAGTGTGGATTTGTAAAGGACTGCGACTCCTCCTGTATCCCTCATCTCATCTCTGTAGGCAGATTCCCATGTATACCTGTTGACTACTAGTAGTGGCTGCTCTAGACTCTGATGTGTCTCTGTGTAAAAGACTATGTCGTGACCTGTATAGGATTCCGAGGAGCTCCCTGGTTCTGACCATAAGGTACCATTATAGTTCCAGATGGTATAGGATAGGGTCTCGGATGTGTGGGTCTCATAGACCTCGCCTCCCTATACGGGAGGAGAGGTGGGTGCCTGACAGGGGTCTGTAAGGAGTCGTCCATCTTGTACTACTACCCACTTCCCCTCCTTGCAGGCTTGATCCCACTGTTGCAATAGAAAATTCCTCTCCTCAACCTGTAGTGGGGGAGGTCCTCATCCATGGAGATCACTGGCTGGTCTCGTAAGGCTGACCTACGATGTAAAGCCAAAAGTCATGCTTGGGCATCATGGAACCATATGATAAGGGGCAGCTCTCGGTTGGGGTCCCTCCCAACCCGCCATGCTCTCTCAATCCTGTGCTCAGTCGCCCCTAGGGTAGTGGTAACAAAGGCCTACACATCTGCCATCGGTGTAGCCTTAGTGCAAGGAATCCCACGTACGAAGCGTGATAGCTCCCTCTTGCACTCTCGGATGCTCTAGACCTCCATCAGCAAGTACTCCCAAGCCTTTGATGGGTTAGCTCATCCATGCTCTAATGGAAACTGAAAGGACTCTGGCCTAAAAGTGTGAGGATGAGATTGGAGGCTGGGTGATGATTGGATGAGATGGGTGCCATATGGAGATGATAGTGGCCTAGAGGAGGCAATCCCAGTAGGGTGTGGAAGCATGGGCTGACTAAGAGGCAGAGGGGAGAAAAAGGTTGAGTAGCGTGGAATAGTGCATGACCCCTCCAAAGTAGGTGTCATAATCGGAGAGAGAATTGTAGCAGAGAAGAAGGAAGAGATGGAAGAGATGGTGTTAGTGGCAACCCCCTCTATCCTAGGGGAGGGTGGAACAATCAATGTCATGGGTAGGGGTATATCAGAGCCAGTAACTGTAACTATACAGGATGTGGGCGTAAGTGGAGCTGAAACTAGAATTAGAGCTAACGCTAATGCTGGCGCTGAGGTTGAGGATGAGGATGTAGTTGATACTGAGACTGAGAGTAAGACTGGAGCTAAAACTAAAGCTGAAGCTGTGATTGAAGCTGAGGCAGAGGTGGAGCTCGCCTTTTCTTTGTTGTCCACTCCGAGTCCACTGCGGTTGTAGCGTGTGTTCACATCTTCGAGTTTCAATTGTGTTTGTTTCTTGGCTTTGTTGTCATCTTTCTTGGCGGCTTTATCCGTATCCTTGCCACCTTTTGCCTTTTTTTTTTAACAGACCCGTGTTCGGTGTAGGTCTTAGTCTTATTACATGAGTGGGAGGGAGCGGGAGCATATAACCCCCCCCATGATGGGAGGAACCCCCAGGGTCGAGAGGCTATAGGTCGGGGTGGAGGAGGAGTGAATGTGGAGGGGAATGGAGGAGGGGGGAGGAGTGGTGATATAATAGGCTAGGCCAAGGGAGGGGGGGGCTAAGGGGTGGCAAGACAAGAGGTGGGTTGAGGGTAGGCGGGGAGGGTTGAGGGGGTGGTGAGGTTAGCTGAGGGTAGTAGTGTGTAGGGCGAGGCTAGGCGGGGGAGAAGCCAAGAGGGAGAGTGGCAAGGCTAGGTGGGGAGCCAAGAGGGAGGGAGGGTGGATGGAGGGTGGAGCAGAAGCGGGGGAGAGAAGGCAGTGGATGGAGGAGCTGCAGGCAGGGAGGTAGCAAGCGGAGAGCTACAGGCAGGGAGGGGTTACAGGCAGGCGGAGCTGCAGGCAAGGAGAGTAGCAAGCGCAGAGGGGCAACAGGGAGGAGCAAGAGCGAAGGGGCTGCAGGTGGGGGGGAGTAGCAGGAGCGAAGGAGTAGCAGGGGGAGGAGCAAGAGTGGAGGGGCGGACGAGGCACAACGGACGGAGGAGCTACAGGCAGGGAGGGAGCTGCGGGTGGGGAGGGAGGGAGCTTCAGGGGGGGAGAGAGAGAGAGAGAGAGAGAGAGAGAGAGAGAGAGAGAGAGAGAGAGAGAGAGAGAGAGGGGGGGGGGGGGAAGCGAGAGATACAAGGGGGAAAGGGAGAGAGGAGAGAGGGGCCACATGTGTGGCCACACACTCCCTAATTCATCTCGCATTGACGCAACCGAGACGGCACACAAAAAAACTTTTAATATATATATTTATATTTATATATTTAGTTTTTTTTTGCATAGCTGCGAAGACTATGGCCGTGCGATTTAATGTTTTGGAGGGGGGGGAAGGAGGAAGGTGAAGGGAAGGAGAAGAAGATGGAGAAGGGAGGGAGAAGAGAGAGGGAGATGGGAGAGGAAGAAGAGGTAAGAGAGGGAGAAGAGAGAGGGAGAGGGGAGTGGAGAGGGAAGAGGAAGGGAAAAACGAAGGGAGGAAGAGGGGAGGGAAGAAGGAGGGGAGGGAGAATAGCATCCTTTGAGTTATGGGAGAGGAAGAGTCAATATATAAGCCACCAAACTCTAAAAATTTGAAATTTACCTTTCCTTTCCCTCTCCCTCTGCCTACCTAGAATTAAAATTTCCCACTCTCCCTCCTTTTTGGGATGGGGTAGTCAACTTCTGTGAGTGAACATTTGTATATAGTCTTCAAATAAGAGATGTTTTTGCTTCATATTCCGAAGCTTCTTGAGTATGTCTTTTGGAGTTTTTTCTTTACAAAAATGGCTTAAAAATGCAGTTTTCAATTCATCATAAGAGGCAAAATGAGCTACACCATATCGCATAAGCCAAATCATTGCCTTACCATTAAAATTTGTTGCAAACTGCTCTTTTTTTGTGAGGTCTCCAAAAGTTGTCCGAATCTCCTTGCAGCCCACCTTGTTTCAAATTGTTCGACATGACTGTTGTCCTTTCTTGCTGATGAATTTAGCTGACTTTACCAAAGGATTCTACATTCTTGGTTGGTGTTGTTGTCTTTGAGTTGGAGCTTGTACTTTATTTTTTGGAGGTGGAGGTAATGGATTGAAGTCAAATTTCCTTTGAGCCTGAACAAATAGGCGTGCTACGAAATTTGTTGCAATACTCCTTTTGAGTAATTCTTCAGTAGTAGGTAATTGCACCATCAATTTGCTAAATTTGATTTGAACCTCACTTATTTCTATGCCATGCACAGAATTATCAAAAGAACTTGTTCCATTGGGTGTGTAATCTGAATCGTGGAAAATGTAGTCTTGATCATTTGTTTGTGTGCCTGCGCTTCCAGTCTAGCATGGTTTCTTGTAAAATAGGCGTAGCCAATTCGTTGTGGTGACATTTTCTCCTAAAACTTATCCGACATGGACCAAGATACTTGCCATTTAAGAGAGAAACAGAGAATTGTAGTCACTGGCTACTGTTGAGTTGCCTATAGTGCAGTTTGATAAGGAATCTACTTGCACTTTGCTGGAGTGAATATTTGATTGTGTTGTTGCACAGTCGGATGACTATTCACTGCTGCTAGTAATCTGATGATTACGTGTTGGCTTGTCTTATCAAGTTGTTGCACACTGGTATGGTCAGAATGGATTCGAAGTACAATCTGCTTCTTGCTGAATGCTCAATGAGACACAGCTTCATAGACACCTCACTCATCACAGTGTGTTCAATTGTCTAGAGTGTTGTGGTGACTATCCATTGTCATGAGGAAGTCGTGAAGGATTTCCAAAGTGGTCCAACTTCAAGAATTTTTGAATGACTGCGCTTGTTGAATCTGGTTGTATGCCGTTTCTGCTTTACTAGAAGTCATTTTTGCTATTGTTGATTTGATTTTCTTGGGAGCTGTTGCGTCTGCTAGTCTATTGTTCCTATAGTCATTGTAGATCTCATCTTTTGCAAAATTTCTATGTAGCAGCAACCGGCAGTCAGAGCTCGAATGCAGTAGCGGATCGCCAATAGTGTTAGTGGTGTCTCCAAAATATGGAAAAACACCAACACATATCCACTCCTAGCAATGGGCCAGGGTCGGACTTAAATCTGACTAATGTCGAAAAAAGAAAAAGATAGTACAAAACATACAAAGAGCCGAGACAACTGTTTGTAGAGTAGAAATATTGCAAATAGTTTGTATTTCAGCAAATAGCAACAACAACCCTGATGTAGGAGATGATGATCAGCTTATAACAACATCCGATGGTGTTCCGAATTCAGTCGAGTAACAGTGAAAAATAGACATAGTTCCAAAAATGATGTGGTGGATAAGGCCACTACTACTGGTTGTTAGGGACAATTATAACTGTCACAAAATTATCCACTACTTACTATTGTAACCCCCCTTTACTAGAGGTCTACTAACCCTCCTTGGGTTGAGGTCCACGTGGGTGGAGAGGTCATCCTCAACACTTGAGATCTGGTCATATTGGAGCATTGCTCCATGGGGATCGATGCCCATGTCTCCCCGATGAATATGCACTCTGTAGGCCACCTGGATCCTCATCACGTGTCACCAAAAACCACTGCACTTGTTTTTGTAAATTCCAAACGATAGATTGACCCCACGCTTGTTTTTAGTATATGCCAAACAACCACCATGCTTGTTTTTAGTCATCTAATGTGATGTCATGGGATCTAATTGCATTTTCCTTGGTTGCACACAAGGAAAATAGCTTCCACAAATAGCTAGTTCTCTGTAACTATTGTCGGATTTCAACCATCGGGCTAGTGAAATATTAGAAAATGCATTTGTTTATGGCATCCCCTTTATGCTGGTTCTCTTAAACTATTGTCAAATTTCAACCACCGGGTTGTGACCACAAATCCACGGGTGACCACAAATCCTAAACGAATGAATTGCATGCCATTCATCTTGTAATAATAGAAGCAAACCACCGCACTAGTGGCAATTAATATCCTAGTGTACAACCAACCACTGCGCTAGCAAACACTTATCCTAACCATTTATCTTGACCACTTATCCTACACTACCGCCTTGCTATCCTACAACAGATCATATTGTTGCAAAGTGCTGTATTAAAACAGTCCCCTTTAGGCTGGTTCTCTTTATTTATTATCAGAATGCAGCCACCGGGTAGGTGACCACAAATCCTAAATGAATTGCAAGCTATAGAATCGTACTGTATTATTGGAAAATGTCCATCAACTTATAAAGTTCAACTCAGGGAAACATTTTCAAATTATAAAGTCCAACTGAGTGAAGCAGTCATAAGAAAATAGAACCTTCGAATCCAACTAAATGCAATATTTTCAAATTATACAGTCCAACTGGGTGAAGCAGTCATATCCAAGGATGGATTAATGGCGAATTATTACTTTAAAACTAAAGTTATATAGAAAAGCCAAATGTATAGTCAGCCCCTAAAGTTATATGCTCTGGTAGTATACAACCAAGTTTTACTCTTCTACATTTCAAAAAGATACCATCATCGTACCTAAGGATGGATAAATACAAAGACAATTTACTACTCTTTTTTTTTTTCAAAGAAGACAATTTACTACTTAACTCAAGTTCTATTGAAAAGCCGACTATATTAGAGGGGTGGTCAGCCCTCCTAAAAAAGTCTCCGGTAATATATATCCAATATTCCAAGAGATCAAGTCTGAGATCTTTGAAAGACTTTATGTTTACACAAGGATTCGAGGACAAGGGCAAGGGCTTGACACTTCACACAGTGGGAGGCTTCAGCAGCATACTTCACAAACTGGGGGTTCTTATAGTATTGAAAGCCTTCCCACAGTTCCTCCTGCAATGAGACCAACTTGTGAATGGCACTCTTGGGAACTCTATGTTCCTGGACCTCCAAGAGATCAATCTCATCTACGACAATCTTGGGTTGTTGAGGGACCACTTGCGAAATGGGTTGTCGAGGGACCACTTGCAAAATGGCTTCATCAAGCTCAGGACAACAAGCAGTAGAAAAAATGTCATTGCCTCTGTGGCTTTCCGTCTCTGCTCCTCTGCTGTTCCTTCACTCGAGACCTATCGAGCTTTTAAACTAATTTGCTCTCCTACTATCCAAGCTGTAATTGTTCACATATTCTAATTTGTCAAATCAAGCCATCTTGACATGCTTAATGATGTAATCCAGTGAGATCTTTGCCATCTTTGAAGACCCGTGTATTGATAGATTCCTCACATGTTATATTAATGAGTATGATAGGCTAGTTGTATAATAGGTAAGGCTAGAGGAGGTAGGAACTAGCAAGGAAATGCATTTTTGTTGGTTTAGGATTAATTACAACCCCCACAAAATATAACCTTTAGTAAATCCCAAACAACCACAGCACTTGTTTCAGTAAATCCCAATCAATAAATCCCAAACAAGGTAAAATGTAAATCCAAAATAGTATACTAATCCCAAACAACCACCGAGCTTGTTTTAGTGACAATGACTGTGCATGAGGGACCATCAATTCATAGGTTCAGATTAGCATTCAGTCAGCATCAGGCTATAATAACAATGATTGTGCATGAGGGATCATCTAATTCATAGGCTCAGATTAGCATTGAGCCAGAATCAGACTACAATAATAACAATGACTTTGCATGGGGCACCATCTAGTTCACAAGCTTAGATTAGCATTCAGTTGGTTCATCAGGCTGTAATAATAACAATAGTTTAGAATGAGAACTATTGTAATTACAGCCTGATAAACTGACCCAATGCTAATTTGATGTCTTGTTTTGATCTTTTCTTTCTTTAGTTGACTGTAATAACAATGACTTTGCATGAGGGGCCATCTAGTTGATAGGCCCAAATTAGCATTGAGTCAGAATCAGATCAGACTATAATGACAATGACTTTTCATGAGGGACCATTTGATTTGCACGCTTAGATTAGCATTAAGTTGGAGATAGACTGTATGAACATATCAAAATGTTAGAATTTTTTGATGACCAAGAAATTCTCCCATGGCAACCATCTAATCGCACGTCATGGCTAGACGATGATGTATATGACTGCCTACGCTAGGCTGGGCTACCAGCAAGCTAGGTGTATGTGCCACCGCTCCTCCCCCCTCATCCCATTGAATTATTATGATCTTGGCTTCGATGATCAAGCAATTCTCCCATGGCGACCATCTAATTACACGTCATGGCTAGACAATGATGTAAATGACCGCCTATGCTAGGCTAGGCTACCAGTAAGCTGGGTGCATGTGCCACCACTCGCCCCCCATCATCCCATTGAATTATTATGATCTTGGCTCCGATGACCGAGAAATTCTCCCATGGCAACCATCTAATCGCACATCATGGTGGCTAGACGATGATGTATATGACTGCCTATGGTAGGCTGGGCTACCAACAAAATCCAGTAGGTGGATTTTGTGCTCTTAGCAATGATAGGCACCCAAAGTTGCAAATGAAGGGGAAAAGAGTGGGAGAGATGCAAGTCTAGCTATATAAATGCCTTAAAGACAGAGAAAAAATTCACCGCACCCAAGAAAATCCCTCTCCTACCACCTTCCACACTCTCTCCAATCCCCCTTCCACCCGTGTGATGAATCTTCTACTGCAACCTCGATGCCCCTTCATAATGCTACCCAAGTCATGGGATCCATTGCTTGCTTTGGATCTCCATCTTGAAACACTCCATCATCCATAGCCATGACCAAGGGAGTTGCAGGATGGGGAGCTAAGGGAAATGGGTAGTTGTTGTTCCATCAGGCACTGAGAGAGAACTCAACTTGGTGTGATGAGCCTCTTGTAATTGAGCACAACCTTCAGCATTGGGGAAGGAGGACTCAACTTGGTGATCAGCTCTAACACACTGAGAGCATGTATCAGTGTGTTGGAGCTCACTGACCAGATTGAGTTCCATGTCCGCTATTGAATGTTGTGCTCGATTGAGCTCACTGCCAAGTTGAGTTCCCTTTGCCAGTGTCAAAAGAAGTTGCTATGAAGAAGGTTATGGTCAATTACAAGGTGCTCGTATTGTCCCTTGCATATGAGGAGTTATAGGTTAAAATTGTAAGAAAGTCCTACCTACAATAGCATTACGAGGTGCTCGTATTGTCCCCCACTTACAAGGCACCACGTCAAAATTGTAAGAAAGTGCTAACAAGGGCAAAAGTGACACCCAGTCCTACCACAATAGTGGTGTTGATAAGTGCTACTAGTGAATAAAGAATTGTTAGAAAGACAAAGTGCTAGCATCTTAAGATGTAATCTATTTTGTTAAATGTTTGCTTCGGATGTAATCTATTTTGTTTCAATTTTGATGTAATACTATTCTCGCAAAAACTATCGGATGTAATTTCTTTTGTTTCAATTTCAATGTAGTACCATTATCGCCAAAACTATTGTTTTTGTTACTTCAGTAGTGAAAGTGGCTCTAAAGAAGCACAAATGGCATATTTTTGCCCTCGTTTACATTTTACTGCAACCATAGGGATCGTTGCACAAGAAACTATTGAAAAAATTATTGTTATTATAGTGAAAATGGTTCACAAATGCCCTCATTTAGGATTTACTACAACCAGTGCAACTGGTGCGATTGCTGAGAAATTGTTGCATAAGGAGTAATACGACTAAAATATCTCCATAGTGAGACTGTTTTCCTTGGTTTGGAACTAAAATAGCTCCAACATCCAGCACAGTGGTTGCAAATATGGACTTTGAGGGGTCCCCTTTAGAGATTGGCATGCCATAGTGGTCTTCATGTCAACATGGTGGTTCTCCCGGCCAACATCATTACTCGAACTAGCACGGTAGTCAACGCAACAAAATATTATGTTGCGTAGGGATGATAAATGCAAAGCTGTGCAATGATGGGTGGCAAGGCAAAAGTTTTATGCCATAGTCAAGCCAACATGGCTGTGCTTGAACTAGCATGGTGGTCAGTGCAACAAAAGATTGTGTTGTGTAGTGGTAGATGGCTGCGCAATAACAAATGGCAAGGCAAAGGCTGTGCGATGTAGTCATGCCAGAGGCAGCAGAGCAATCGTCTCTATGCTCATGAGTAAATGCATATAGTACTATGTGTCGAGCTTTGCGCTATTGACAATGATAAGATTGTGTCTCATTATTACGCCAGTGTGGCAATCATGATGCCGGAAAAACTTCTAGCAAGAGCATGGGTCTGCATGAAATTCAAAATCTCACCCACCAACACATCGTGTCAGGGCCCCAAAATGGCCCCGAAAATAGTTTCACAATTGTCTACACTAAGCATGTTGAGAGTTCATGCTCAACATCATGTGATCATGTGTGCATAGCACCATCACGTGATCATATGTGCATAGCACTAACCTTATAGAGTGCTATAAAGGAAAGGGTTAGATCCCCTAACCCTAACCCTAAAAGGGTTTGTATATATTCTATTTTTTCAACTAATTCTAGTGTACAGTTAGTCATTTGTGGTGTGCTCTCTAGCTGTGCCCTCTCTCCTCATCTCCACTCTTCTCCTCTCCCCTCTTCATATTTTGTCATGGTATCAGAGCTCCCTTGTCTTCCGTTGAGACATTGAGATTCTTGAGATTGTGAGAGAGATTGAGAGATTGAGAGTTTGTGTTCATTCTTTCACTTCCGTTGAGTGATAGAATTTCCGTCCATGTGAGAGAGATTTCTGCCCATTCATTCTCCGAGAGAGAGAGAGAAAGATAGGTATTTGTCTTGAGAGATTTGTGACAGCATACAAGGAGAAATTTCTAAGATATAGGGAGAGATTTGTTTTCTTTTTGAGGGACACTTCTGTTCCTCGAGAACTGGGAAGAGAGAGCTCTCATGCAAAGCAAAGCAGAGCTGCAACAGTGCGTTGAGACTCCAAAGCCTCTCCACTGACTATAAGGCTCAAAGCTCTCCTATTTACAACAGCCCCGCGACCTCAGTCTAGCAAGCAGCAGACGGCTGCCTCTTGCTCGCAACATCCAACGTGCCTCGCCATAGTTAAACGCAGCCAAGGTTGTTTTTTGGAGAAGGCCCAACTCTCGACCGGGTTGCTCTTGCTTTGCTGCTGCTAGCCAAGTTTGAGGTCGTAGCGGCCGAGCCAATCCTTCTACTCGAAGCTTCTAACGCTCCAGCCGTAGCACTATAGCCACGACCATTTGCAACTTTCGGATCCCAGCTTCAGCCAAGCCAAGCGCATGCAAGCTCTCGTGAGCTCCTACGCATCTTCTCCACCGACAACGACCGTAGCTAGCCTCTTGCTCCAAGCTCACGGGCTTCGCCGCCAATGCCTCCTCTATCAACCGGCCAAGCACCGAGCTCCAGCAACAACTACAGCAAGCAATTCGTTGTACACTAGAGCAGCCAGTAGAAAGCTTAAGGATGGAGTAGTAGGCGTCCTCGAGGTCCTGCTTGTAGCTAGAGCCGACGCTTCGCTTGCGATCGAGGCAAAACTTAAGGCGGTGAAGGGACGGCATCAGAGGCAGAAGGCGCGACGGGGCTGGGCAACTGCTGCACAGGGCCAGAGTCCCCCTCGTAGTGCTTGCGTTTCTTTAGCAGAGGTTCGATCGCCATAGCTTCAGTCGACGGAGAAGAACCGAATCTCAAAAGATTTCGACGCATCTTGAGAAGATTCCGGCGGCCCACGAGGCGACACGTGGCATCCCACACTCAACCCAACCTTATCCTCAGGGTCACCACTCACCCCAGAAGTGGTCTGTAGGTTGACACATGGCAGACCTTATCTGCCACGTCACCATCGGAGCCACGTCATCAGCGCCATGTAAGCAGTCCACGTCATTCTGCCACATCACCTGCCACATCATTAGTGCCACATCAGCTGCCACATCATCACTACCACGTCAGCTGCCACGTCATCACTGCCACATCAACTGCCACGTCATCACTGCCACGTCAGCTGCCACATCATCACTACCACGTCATCAATGCCACGTCACCCTACTGACATCATCTGTGCCACCTCAGCACTGCCACCTCAGCACAGAGCTTCACTGGCACACCTCTTGCTAAGCACAATGCCACATCATCACTGCATGTGACTCACAGTGACACATCATCATTAAGCACCATTTGCACTCCTTTTGCCCCTCCACCTAGATCAAGTCATATCTCTTGATCCAGGAAGAATTTGAGGGTGCTCCAAAAAGGAAAGTCGCTCGATTTTTCATGCTCTACGCGCTCGTTCCATCACGTGCACATTTTGGCGCAAGTTACACTCACATTTGAGCCTCGCCGACAAAACCACTTCTTTCACGCACATTTGCCTCTACATCGACGCATCTGACCCAGCACTTAAAAGGAACAAAGGAAAAGGAATTATTTGCTACTCTTTCATCGATCGATGGTTGGTTTAGATCTAGATCAGAGTAGACTAGATCGCCATAGAGGGGACGCTTTGAATTCCCCAAGTTGCCAATCTAAGCCATGCCTGAAATTCCCGACTAGTACCTACTCGGTCCATACGCTCACATCCGATTTCACATCATTACATTACCTGAAACCTTACGTTCATCAGTTCAGTGAGCAGACTTCAGAGTTCAGAGGCATTGCAGATTGATTCAGTGGGCAGATAGCACTTGATTTCACACACACATGCCACCATTGTAAAGCCTATTTGGCTATCTCACGGCATCGTGCACAACATTTTTTCAGCCTTGTAAAGCCTCTTGGCTATTCCCGGCATCATTGCCACAAGCCTTGTAACACAGGTCAGATCTTATTTACTGCAGTTCTATCTTCACCGACGGTACAGAGATTTCACTTGGCATCTTTAGTGTATTTGCAGTTGATTCATACAGAGTTTTTTCAGGACACTTTTGAGTACATTATTTGCACCATGTCGACTAGCAACCTCAATCTGGAGGCATCTGCTAAGTTAGACAACTCCAATTACGGTACATGGAAATACCGAATGGAGACCATTCTTGTGCTTCAGGACAAATGGGAGTATGTTGATGGATCCATACCTAGACCATTGGCCGATCCAGCCACCAGTAGCTCTACTCCATCTGTTGTCACAGCACCAGCAACGGGATCTACATCGGGTTCTACATCTACACAAATAGTTTCCGCACCAGTAGCAGATCCTTCCATTGCCCGAGCTCAAGCAGAATGGGATAAGAAAGACAAGTATGCCTATCACCTGATCAAGCAGAATGTGCAAGATGTCATGCTAGGACAGCTCAACACAGTCAAGACATCAAAAGAAGCATGGGATATGTTCGCAGCTCTCTACGAGTCCAAGAACACATCCAGGATTCTCACCCTGAGAAACCAGATCAACCAGAGTTTCCGCAACAGCAGTGAAACCGGTCATGCTTATGTACTCCGCATCAAAGACTACAACAATCAACTTGCAGTAGCAGGAGAGACTATGAATCCCGCAGAAATGGTTCAAGTAATCCTGAATGGACTAGGAGAAGGATATGAGAATCTGGTCTAGAGTATTGCCATCCAACGGCAAATTCCAACACTTGAAGAACTTCAGTCAGTTCTACTTGGTGAAGAACTCAGGACTCAGGCCATTCAAGCACGTAAAGGTCATTCTAATGATCAGGCATTCACAGCTTCAGACAGAAGCAGAGGCAAAGGCAGAAACAGAGGTAGATCATATCAGAAAAGTGGTCATCATCATCAACAAAATCAAAGTCAGAATCAGCATCAGCATCAGCAGCATCCTCAGTAACATCAAAATCAGCAAAGAGGAAATCATTCCAACCGAGGAAGATTCCAAGGACGAGGGAATGCATCCACCAATGTGTCAAACATTCAATGCAACTATTGTCACAAGTTTGGACACTATGAAAGAGATTGCCGCAAGAAGCAGTATGACCAAGGCGGTCAATCCAGCAGTAATCGAGAATTCCCGAGGAAGGGGAAATCATCGTGGTGGACATTCTAGTCACAGTCTTTTTGCAAATGAACATGGCAATATGTTTCTTGCAAGTGAGGAATTGCATCAGACTGATACAATGCAGCAAGACACTGATTTCAATCCTAAAGAGGATTTCAGCTATCAAGTCGACCAAGTGGAACAGGATCCTTGGTACATCGACAGCGGTGCATCATCTCATATGACAAATCATCAGGAATGGTTCACAGAAATGAAGCCATTAGAAGGTCAAAAGAATGTCATCTATACAGCAGACAATACACCGAATCCGGTTCAAGGGACAGGTGTTATCCCTATGAACAATTTCACTGGTACAAAAGGATTAGTCAAAGATGTGCTCTATGTTCCGAAGCTCAGCAAGAACCTTTTGTCAGTAGGTCAAATGACGGAACACAACTACAAAGTCATCTTCGACGGTGATGAATGCACTATCAGAGACAAATCCAAAAGAGGTCAGCTAGTAGCAAAAGGTGTCAAGGAAGGACGCTTATACAGGATGCTAGCTACAGTACCAGATAAACATGCCATGTCAGCTCAAATGCAACAGATGCCACTATCTGCAAAATGGCACAAGAGATATGGTCATGTCAACTTCAAGTACTTGTTAGATCTAAGGAATCAAAATATGGCAATTGGGATTCCGAAGCTACAGTTTCTTGGAAAAGTTTGTGAAGCATGCTGCTTCGGCAAACAAAAGCGAACCAACTTTGTCAGAAGTACCTCTCGTGCACGAGGTATTCTTGATTTAATTCATACAGATGTATGGGGTTTTGCCCAGACCCGCAGCATCAATGGTTCACTTTATTACTTGACCTTCATCGACGACTACAGCAGATATTGTTGGGTCTACTTTCTGAAAGAGAAATCTGAAGTGTTTGCCAGATTTCAAGAATTCAAAGCCATGGTAGAAAACCAAACAGGCAGAAAGATCAAGGTCATGAGATCAGAAAGAGGAGGTGAATACATGTCTTCAGCCTTCATGAACTTTTGCAAAACTCATGGCATTCGAAGACAATTCACATGTGCAGATACTCCTCAGCAAAATGCAATAGCTGAAAGGAAGAATGGGACTTTAGCAGACAGTGCTAGAGCAATGCTTAGTGAAAAGCATCTTCCGAATCAGTATTGGGCAGAAGCAATAGCTACAGCTAACTACTTGCTTAATCGGCTTCCTACCGAACCGATACAAGGTATGACTCCTTATGAAGCATTCACTGGACACAAGCCACGCATTGGGCATCTCCACATATTTGGTTGCATAGCATATGCCCACATACATGATGATCATCGCAGGAAATTGGATGCGAAGTCACGCAAATGCATCATGGTTGGCTACAGTGAAGAAAGTAAAGCATACAAATTGTATGATCCCATCAACCGCAAAGTCATTATCTCCAGAGATGTAATCTTCGATGAGGAATCAGAATGGAAAACCTCACCTACACAGTCATCTACAGAACAGGTTGATGAAGAAGAGCAAGAATTGCCAGCAACACCCCAATCAGCGTCACAGCAGCTCAGACGGTCTACTAGGGAAAGCAGACCACCAGCCAGATTGACATATGCTCAGAAAGGCAAAGCAATTCAAGTGGAAACCACCAACTATGCTCTTATGACTACCATCATGGCTACAGAAGAGCCAGTGTACTTCGAAGACGCAGTAGATAAGCCAGAATGGCAAACTGCAATGAATGAAGAAATGGATGCTTTGTATAAAAACAACACTTGGGAATTATGCGACCTTCCACCAGGCAAGAAGGCCATAGCCAACAAATGGGTATACAAAGTGAAGTACAATCCAGATGGCAGTATTCAAAGATACAAAGCCAGATTAGTTGCAAAAGGATTTGCACAACAATATGGCCAAGATTATGATGAGACTTATGCTCCAGTAGCAAAGATGGATTCCATACGGTTCTTGATATCACTAGCGACACTCAGTAAATGGAATGTGTATCAGCTCGATGTCAAGAATGCATTTCTCAATGGTTATCTAGACGAGGAAGTCTACATGCAACAACCAACCGGTTATGTTGAACCAGGACAGGAGAACAAGGTTTGCCATCTCAAGAAAAGTCTCTATGGCTTAAAGCAAGCACCCAGAAGTTGGTACAGCAGAATTGACACATATTTTGCTGATCTGGGATACATGAAGTCCAATGCAGATCATACTCTCTACTACAAAGTTCAAGGGGAAGATATTACTATTGCACTTTTGTACGTAGATGATCTAATTGTGACAGGAAGCAAGGATAGCTTCATCAGAAAGCTAAAACAAGACTTATCTGCAGAGTTCGACATGAAAGATCTTGGACTTATGCACTATTGTCTTGGAATTGAGTTCTGGAGAGATTCAGATAGCACATTCATGAGTCAGCTCAAATATGTTGACAGTCTCCTGAAGAAGTTTCATATGGCAGATTGCAAGATTGCAGCCACTCCCATGGAACAGAGTTTGAAACTTACTAAAGATTCAGAAAAGCCTACAGTCAATGACAGATACTACAGGCAACTCATTGGATCTCTTATATATCAAACAATCACACGGCCAGATATTTGTTATGCAGTAAGCTCACTAGCATAGTTTATGGCAAATCCAAAACAGTCTCACTGGAATGCAGCCAAAAGAGTCTTGAGATACATCAGAGGTACAAGACAATTTGGGATAGAATACAGAGGAAGTCATCCACGGTTGCATGGATACTGTGACAGTGACTATGCTGGAGATCATGAGACCAGGAGATCGACACAGGGATATGCATTTTTCCTTGGTCAAGGTGCTATATCATGGTTGTCAAACAAACAGCCAACTGTTTCTTTGTCTTCGACTGAAGCAGAATATAGAGCACTCACTACAGGTGCATGTGAGGCTATATGGCTCAGAAGACTATTGTCAGAAACAGATTACTTTGATGAGTCAAAGCCAACAACAATATACTGTGATAATCAATCGGCTCAAGCATTGGCCAAAAATCCAGTATATCACTCCAGAACAAAGCACATTGATGTCAGAGAGCACTTCATCAGAGAAAGAGTGTTACTTGGTGACATCACACTGCAGCATTGTGATAGCAAAGAAAATGTTGCAAACATCTTTACCAAACCACTCAGTAAAGAGCTATTCGAGAAACACCGACTAGCTCTTGGTTTGATGCAGAGGAAGGACATTCCCATTAAAGGGGTGTGATGAAATGTAATGCTCAGTCCTTCTTCGATTCCCCAGAATCATCATCTTGAGGGAAGGCCTACTTCATGATGTTGATCTTGAGGGAAGGTGTTGAGAGTTCATGCTCAACATCATGTGATCATGTGTGCATAGCACCATCACGTGATCATATGTGCATAGCACTAACCTTATAGAGTGCTATAAAGGAAAGGGTTAGATCCCCTAACCCTAACCCTAAAAGGGTTTGTATATATTCTATTTTTTCAACTAATTCTAGTGTACAGTTAGTCATTTGTGGTGTGCTCTCTAGCTGTGCCCTCTCTCCTCATCTCCACTCTTCTCCTCTCCCCTCTTCATATTTTGTCAAAGCAAACATTGACCCTCCCAATGCAACCATTAGAAGAATAAAAATAGTTTTTGTTTGATTGATTCCACAATGAATGATGACTTCCTAGTGGGCTAGCCATTTGGCTCTACTTGGAGTTCAATTCCTCATAAGTCACAATCATTTAAAGATAAAACACTAAGCATGTATTATATATAATTATTATCCAATTGACTTGGAGTACACAATTGAATCCCTAGGGGATATTAATGGAGAACAGTGTGTGTTGGATGGCATGTGGGCATTGATTTGGGATGCCACATGGTATGATCTAACATGGAGTACAAGGTTGCCATATACAAACTTCTTTACATGTGTGTACTCTAAAAACACATGTGTAAGCTAGTAAATAGACAATGATTTGGATTTGGGGCATATGCATTGGTATTATTCCCAAAAGATGGATCAATTGCGGTTGTTTAGAAATTTCATATCATATGCAATGATATATGTGGTCTCATGAGGACACTATGCTTGTAGAGTCTTGCACTTTTTGAGGATCGGAACGCTTAAAGTTTGCCTTAGGATTGAAAGAATTTTTTAAAGCTATCTTGAAAGACATGAGCTTCAAGTGAGACTTGGACTTCACTATAGAATTATCATAGATTTGAGTAAATATATTAGCATAATCCAATGAATTTTGGGGCATTTCCATGGACTTCTACCTATTAATCATCTTTAAGTCCAATGCCATATATTCAACTATTGAATTCAAATAGAACATGGACTTCTTTGAAGCCACAATGGACAACTGTACTCTAAACTCTTCTCTTATTTTGCCCCAAACCTTTTCTATGTGACATTACCCATCCCACACAACCTTTGGGATTAGCATTAAATAGCAATAGTGTAATATAAATTTGAAAAATGTATCCCACACAAAATAAAACATGTGTGTTTCCAACATATAAGTTGTACCGGGCATTGTCAAGTCGATGCTTCAAGAGCTCATAGATCTCCATGAGAAGCACAGTGTGCCTCCATCCTCTATCAAACTCCTTCTCCAATTACGCAATGATAAATCTTTTGCTTTCATCCACTCAATGTTTCCTACAATACATTTTGAATAGCAGGTTAGTGAAACTAGATTATGCTTTAAATGAATAAAGCAAGGGAGGGAAAGAGAGCAAGAGAGCAATGCAAGGAAGGGAGCAAGAAAGCAATGAAAGAGAACAAGAGAGCAATGCAAGTTTGAAGGCAAGAGCAATGCATGTTTGAAGGCTTCATGGAATGCCTAGCAGAATGGATGCAAGAGCTTGGAGGAATGCTTGAAGGAATGGCAAAAGCTTAAAGGAATGGAGCAATGGAGGAGTAGTTGAAGGCAAGAGCTTGGTAGGAAGAGAGAGATAGAGGGATGCTAAAAGGCCAGGACTTGGCAAGACTTGAAAACAGAGAAATGGCAGGAGCAATGCGAGCACGATGGAGTAGATAGCAACTGAAATGCATCGCAAACCCTGGAATTCAAGTGCATTAGGTCATCTTTTGAGTCGTTTTAGGACATAGTGGTACTGACTTTCTTATGGACTCTTGTAGAGACTCTCATAACGACTCAAATGTACTTGAGTCATTAAAAGACTCATTTGAGTTGTTAAAAGTCTCGAAGGTATAATTTGAGTTGTAAAACAACCGTGTTCTTTTTCTTTTTTAGAAAGTATGTCCCATAATGGCTCTTATGTATTTTTTTGGGCCTCCCACCATTTGTAGACTTCAATTTGGTGCAATCTATAGTTGTGAATAGCTTTAAAAATTTAAAGAAGTTGGGGATTTTTGTTATTAACCGGCTAACATGTGTAGATATCTATGATTTATCATAGATTTTTGGACTTTAGTATTTTGTGTTCATTTTTATTGTACCCACTTTGCCTTGTGGGTTAATCCTCTTATTATATGGATTTTGGAGTTGAAATTCAGATATTTGGATTTTGGAATTTCAAAATTGAGCTATAAATTGCAAGCTCTTGAATGTATAGTGGGCTATGTAGCTTATGGATTTGGTTATACTAGTAACCAAATCTATGTATTGCTTATGTTTATATATTTTTTAAATAAAATTTTTATAATTACAAAAAGGAAGCTTCTTAAGTATTTTATTTTGAAAAATTTTGGGATACTTGTGCCTAAAGCATGTCTATTCTCTCATGTCTTTAGGTTTGTAACAACCATGTCTCAATTTTTGAGAAGACGTTCTTATTTTATTTATTTTTGACCTTATGTCAAGTGTATGGAGTCAAGATAGAATCTTGTGAAGGGCCTCAAAAAATGCGGCCTTATTTAAACCCGGCTTCCCTTATGATGAGGTGGAATCTACACTATGGAAGATAAGATCGAGATATGTAGGTTAATCCTTAGGTTGAAGCTACGTGTGGACAAGGAGAAAAGCACGATATGTATCTCTAGGCCATCAATTCATCAGCAACGATTGATCAAGCTACATCATTTGATCACCAATGCTTCGACCAGATTGGTTTGATTAGCCACATTGACCAATGACTATTGACTTATATGGTCGAAGCGTTGGTGATCAATGAAAGTGCTATTCATTGATCACCAAAGCTTCGACGAGATTGGTTTGATTAGCCACATTGACCATTGACTATTGACTTAGATTCGTGATTCAATGAAAGCGCAACACCCACTCCTTGTTGAATCGTTCTTTTACATCACCGTACGACTTTGAGCACCTTGCTGAGGCTTACTCTTGATGCAGAAGAAGCACGCCGGGCAGGGGCCAAAATCTCCTCAACTCTCTCACTGCCATCTTATCCATCTGCCTTGATATAGTAGTCCGGACGTGTCGGGAGAAAAGAACCCCCGAGGAAATATCTGAAATAGCGGGTAGTCGGAGAAAATTCCATCTCTGAGAAATTATCTGCATCGATTTATGGTCTGTTAACACGTTGCATCGCTTGAGTTTGTTGTATCTACAAATCATGCGACTTTCTTATACTGTCCGTTATAGAAACTCAATGAGTTTTTTGGTGCTGAGCTATGGAGCACTTTATGAACGTGATGGGCATATGTCTATGTCGTTTTTGTTTTTTTTAAATCTTTGTAGGTCACTCGATGGGATGCCTTCATGGAACATCCTTTCATATACAACTCCAAAGCTTGCACATCTTCTGCTCGATTAGCATATTAGGAGACTATATTGCCCTTCAATATGTTGTCCAACACATGGTGTGCATCCCAGCATGCTTTCACACTTCTTCTACATTTGCATCAAGTTATTTGTATCGAACACTAGAATGTCATTTGCTCTATGAGGGCAAAAATTCCCTCAAGTTTATTTAGCTACCTCACTCTACGTGCACCAAACGAATGTTGCCAGAAGGGAAGCATTAGCTAGGTTCCCATAAGCAAGCATAAAGCAATCCCACATAGGACACTATCCAATAACCTAGCAAGGGAAAAAGATCAAGCAAGTGAGTGCATAGAGACACAAACATGAAGGCAATGAGGGTGAGCTATTGCAAGCTTGCACTCAGCTTCTCTTCATGGGCTAATCTACAACCAAAAATATTCTTTGAATAAAGAGCTTCATGAAATAAAGTCTTGGAATCTTTGAGACTCAAACCAAGTACAGTTTCCTCTTTATAGTCCCTTACTAAAAGTGTCTCATAGACCCTGGGTGCGAGAACTCTGACAACATAATGGGTTGAGCTTGCTATTGCAAGCTTGAACTTAGCTTTTCTTATTGGACTAAGCTACCAAATCCCTTCTTTGAAAAGCAAAGAGTAGCATGAAATAAAGGCTTAGAAACTTTGAGACTCAAACCAAGTATACTCTCTTCTTTACAAGCTTCTCTTGCTGGGCTAAGCCACAACCAAAACCCTTCTTTGAATAGCAAAGAGTAGCGTGAAATAAAGGTGTAGAAACTTTGAGACTCAAGCTAGGTACACTATCTTCTTTACAATCTCTCTCAGAGTGTCTCATAGTCTCTTTCTCTTCCACTTTTTTTAATCTTAGACTTCCTCTCTCATTTTCTTCTCTCTCAATCCATGCAAGAAAGGCTCACATTTCTAGATTTGCCCTTTGAAAAAGCACCTTCATGTCCCTCTGGCTCACAAGAATGCGCACAAAGTGCAACAAATCTCTCAAAAAGCTGAGAAAAATCTTAACAAGAATCACACTAGGAAAGAGAGGAATACTTAATCATGCAAAATATCGTATCTAAACCACCAAAACTCAGAGCGATAATCTCTTGAACCCAACCATTTCTCTTACAACTCCTCTACAACATGGGGTGTAAAAGGTGCAAGCTTAGTGCCTTGCATGCTCAAGAAAACATGATGCAATTGGAGTATCTCAACACATCTCATCTCCATCCAATTCTTAAAAATGGAAGCACAGGGAAGCATGAGTGTCTTTGAATACTCCATCAGAGAGATGGGTAACACATACACAATACCTCCCAACATTCATTGAGACTATAGGCCCCATGTGTGCTTGGGCTCTGACACCATGTAAAAGTGGAGAGGAGATAGGACAACAGTGAGTAAGCCTGAGAGGACATGGTGGAAACCTACAATGTATAACTCTGTTGAAAAATGGAGACCAATTGATAGTTCATACCATTTTGCTTATTAGGATTAGGGTTAGGGTTGGGATTTTCCCATGTCCCCTTTCAAGCTTCTCTCTAGGCCTTAGTATATGGTGCAATTCATAACATTCTTTATAAGAAAGATGTGCATTCCAAATATACCAAACATTATATGAAATTTCCCACCCCCAATTTGTATATTTCAAAAACAAGGGTTGGGATTATAAGTCACTCCAATACCCAAAATCTTGTCTGTAATTCACATGCCATCAAGGCAGCATTGCAAGTGCTTCTCACTTTCCTAGTGTTTGGAAGGCACACCAAGTGAAACGATGCTTGCATAGTGAACTACAAAATCCCATTAGGGGAATTGGGGTCTCAAAAGGGCCTCATAAGGAATGGATTAAGAAATGGATTAGGCCTAATGCAAGCCCTATTGTGCGGTCCAAGGGAGTTGTAACCC
Source organism: Dipteris shenzhenensis (assembly GCF_047967505.1). NCBI lineage: Eukaryota > Viridiplantae > Streptophyta > Polypodiopsida > Gleicheniales > Dipteridaceae > Dipteris > Dipteris shenzhenensis. Next base: position 36,048,963 of record NC_141600.1, on the reverse strand, counting down.
CACCTACCTAGGTGAGTTAAGCCTAGTTGAGCCCATGCTCTTATACCTCTTATAACTAGGGTTTGAATTTGGATTTGAATTCTCTCTCTCTCTCCCTCCTCCTCCCCCCATCCTCCAAAGTCAAACTTTCAAATTGTTGAATTTGAATTCCCTCTCGCTCCCTCCTCCTCCCCCCATTCTCCTCCACGCCTACCTCCTCCTCCTCTTCTAAATGTCCCATTCCTCCTCTTCCATCTTCTCACATGCATCCTCCTCCTCCTCCTCCTCCTCCTCCCTCCTCCTCCTCCTTCCTTCTACATGCCTCCTCCTCCCCCCCCCTCCTCCCACATACGTCCTCCTCCGCCTCCTCCTACTGCTTTTGCATGCTCCTCCTCCTCCCTCATTCTCATCCATGCTCCTCTACCCCCATGCTCCTCCTTTTGCTTCTCCTTCCTTATGTTCATGCATGCTCCTCTTTTCTCATGCTCATGCGTGCTCCTCCTCTTGTTTCTCCTCCCTCCTACGCACGCCTATTCCTGTACCTGCAAGCTCACAACTAGTCCTTCGCTTGCTTCTCCTCCCTCCTAATCATGCATGGTCCTTCTCATCCCTCCTCATCCATGACACACTGTCTATCATGGCCTCTCACACTCTCTCTACACTCTGCGAGACTAGGATGGCACCATTTGAGGAGATCTCCAATGCTTACCATGTGGATGTATGATCACAGGCTCAATATGTGATCCATGGTATTTGTTTGCAATAAAACAAGCATCTTGAAGCAGTGGAGGTTCTCTAAATAGGAAAAGTTTAATTCCCTAGTATTCAATGAAATTTCTTACTTTGGATTATTCACATTGGTGCATTGTTTATGCTAAGGTTCCCTTTACTCTTCTTTCAAGAACTTCATGGAGGATGAGATGCGAACAAAGTCATGCATGAGCAAGTTATTAGAGAGGTGATACAAGACTTGAAGGGAATGGTGATGCAAAGGAGATGCCTAGACCTTGTGATGCTACTGAGTTAAGTCTTGAAGCTCAACACATTTCTCTGTGTAAAGTGACTTAGAAGTTGATTCAAAAAGAAGTATTCACATGATGCATTACATTTATTATAATTTCAATTTCTAAAATAATGTTTCTTCATGTGTACAACACCATATTCTCGCTGCAAAAGCATCCATTTGGGAACAAGAAGAAATGGGAAATCTATCATTTGGAACAAGAAGGCATGGAGAATTCACACTATTGACCCAAGGCAGCCTATGCCACTGTGTTGTACATGAGATTACAAAAAATTACAAGTTGAATGTGAGATTCCATATAGCATAGCAGTGTTTCTAGAACTCACTCGAGGATTCAAAGACCCCTATTCTTAATTTATTAGAGTTAAAGAAGAAGAGAAACAAGCTATGAAGCCTCTTTGTAATACAATTTGAAATACAAACACCTAGTTCTAATAATATTATTCTATCCAAAGCTGAAAGTTTTCATTTATCTATAGCCAAATGGTGAATCTTTTGTTATGACTATTTTAATTATTTTTTGTTTTTTATATTTCATATTTTTAAAAATCATCTTCCACACAAAAGTTATATTACATTTTGATGTAATTACAAGTCAATAAAATGTTGTTTGCCAAGTTTGGCCATTCCAGTAATAACCTTTTTTGACATATGTAGAAGGGATTTAACCGTGGCACTCAAGGGAGCTTTTGATTAGATGGAGTGTAAAAGGTTGATGCATCCCATGATTTTCTATAAAGGAACATAGATTTTAAAGGGGTAGATGAAGGAATTTGACAAATTTGGCCATTCCAATGTCCATTTTTAGCAAATCTAGAAGCAATCTGATCAGCAGCACAGAAGGCAAAGTTGATCAGGATGCCATGGGGTGTCCCAAAATTGTCAAATTGCTTCTAGATTTGCCAAAAATGGACATTGGAATGGCCAAAATTGTCAAATTTTCTCATCTACCCCTTTAAAATCCATGCTTATTCATAATAAATCATGGGATGCATCAACTTCAACATAGATAAACATAGAAAAGAAAATATTTACAAAGTAACTTCTATATAATTTCTTACCCTTGGAGGCACCTATTAGGTTGGCTATGTCAATGTAATTTTTTATTTAACATCCCCAAATCACCTTGAAATAATTTGATGCATTTCATGTTTTACATGAGAATAAATATATTTGAAGAGGAATTCACAAATTTGGTTTTCCACTACGTTTACTCCACTGACCTTTCTCATGCTCATTTAGTTATTCATGCCTTTTGTAAAAAAAATCATTATATACATATATGTTAGACATTTTATGAATCTCATTTAGCTAGGGTTAGAATTGTGTGCACCTTTTAACCCTAGCTAGCAACTTCATCTTGAACCATGCTAAATTATATAATTATGCAACTTCTATGTAGGTTGTGTCCATGTATTTTTTAATTTAATTTTTGAGTTTGGCGATATCACCTTGTAAAGGATTGATGCATTTCATGATTTTGCAAAGGAATTTGACTAGGGCATAGAGGAAAAGTTGATCAGGATGTCATGGGACATTTTTAAACACCCCATGACATCCCGATCAACTTTGCCTTCTGTGCCGCAGCGAAATTCCTTCTAGATTTGCCAAAAAATGGTCATCAAAATGACCAAACTTGGTCCAGAGTATTTTATTGACATGGAATATTCATAATATTTTCCTAAATTAAATTTAAAATAATATATATAAACTTGGTAACTTAATTGCATGGAATAATATTATGAAGAGGATAGTAAAATAGCTATAAACTTTTCACTATAACCCCAATTGCAAAGCTTTTGAGTTCAAAATCGAGAGTATGAGTAGCTCTATGATATTTTTCCCTAAATGTTAAAATTCAATGGAGAAGAACTTTAAAGTAAGTCACAAGTTGAGGGGGTCATAAATTTGTAATTACTTTGGATACAAATGAAAGAAAAGGAACAACTAAAAGGTTCACCTTTCTACACAACAAACTTGGGGGTGGTGTATTCAATACTCTACAATTCAAAGCGGCATTACCTTATATTGCATTAACAACAAATTTAACCATGGATGAATTAAAACTATTACTTATGACATGGTATTTGCAAGGATGAGAATGTGATTAAAAACACATGTTTATATTATAATCTCTCCATTCAAATACAGACTCTTCATAGCTTGTACCTCCTCTTCGCTACCTCTAATAATTAAAAATAGAGGCTTTTGAAATCCCCAAGTAAGTTCCAAATACAAATACCATTAAGGCTCTCCTCTTAGGGTAGCGAAGCACAAATTTCATTACATCATTGCTGCCAATTGAATACAAATGCATTAGGGTAAGCCATGTGATGGATCACAATGATCAAGCTATCAATATTTTGATGCACTTCAGTAGTTAAGTAGGCCTTGTGAAAACTGACCACGTCATGTCCTCCTGCTTGACTAATATGGTGCACCAATGAGTGATTTCAACCAAATGTGCTTGAGAGTTGGCATGCCGAGGACATAACTCCTCAATCTCAAATGCCTCCTGCAACAATTGAACAACCATTACATTAGTAGAACTAACAAAACACATTGGATTAAAAGACCATAAAATATAAGTCAATACATAGGTTGCTTACCATCATTGTCTCCTTTAATTGTGATTGATCTCTAAGACTTTTTCTCTCTTCCCATGTCCATTGAACTTTGTATGATGCAAGCAAAGCACAATGATAGTTTCTAGAAGAAAAATGAAGTGAAAGTCCCTCTTACCCCTTTATATACCCAAAACAAATAGACATAAACTGTAAAACAAATGCGACATATTACCTGAAAACTTTAAACATGAAACCACACAATAAAACCATCAAAATAAAATGCATCACTATTTTTTATGTCCTCCAAGTCATGAAGAAAAGCTATGCAAATGCCAAAATGCCCAAACCTAGAATTTATGGATAGCTTGCACTAGTCAAACACATTGTTTAATGTTGCATGAGGGATAAAATGGACATTGTTCTTGCTATTCTCTAGATGCTTGCCTACCTTTTCAAGTAAAGTTGAAGGACTCTAGCATTTTAGTATCCATGACTAAAAGGCATTCCTGCACATAACTTAGAGAGAGTCCATTGTCAATAATATCTAAATCCTCATGAAGGGCAATGGACTTGCCTATCCCACTCCTACGTTAAAATAGGTGCCTAGATGTTGCAAGAAAATTTAAATGTAAAGCAACCTAAAGTGGATGTACAGATGAAGATGAGCTATAACATTAAGTAGTTTGAAGAAAACAATGTAAACCATTGATAGTTATAAGTGATGTGATGCTTTACTCATTTTCAAATATGCAATAAGAGTCCTCAGTTTAGTCAAAATTCAATTTTCAACTCAACATGTATAAGTTACCATATATTTAGTATGCTTTTCAAATTATACACAATTAAATAATTGGACAAGCTTAAATTTACACCTTTAAGGCATGAAAATAAGTGGACTTTATAGTTTGACATGTTTTAGTTTAAAAACAAAGTTTGTAAAAAATTGTGTTTGACATAATTGCCTTAAAAGCATATTTAAAAAACTAAAATTTTAAAAACACAAGTCATTTGTTCCTCAAAAGCATGCCTTTGCCTCTTCCATTGGTCACATTGCTTCATCATTGTTGATTCTATGAAGTGCAGCTTGGTCAAGCCATCTTTCATGCTAGTGCACTCATGCAAGTGATCCTCTATCAAAATTATCCCAAACTAGTGTAAGAGTGCCAGAGTGATAGGATGTAAAGGTCTTGGAAAGCTACAAGATAGCTGGCTAAATGAGGAACTTTTGACTTTGTTTGAACAACTATCCATCATGCTAGTTATGAATGACTATGCAACCATTCAATATAGCTCTTTTGTAAACCACATACATCTTTTTAGGGGAGCATACTTAGCCTAAGAATCTTGCATCAAACTACCTTTGACCAACATAGGTACCTTTCAATCGATGACTCCTAGTTGCATAAACGCACCAGTACTATCTACACCCCAAAAAAATCTTAACATCATTAGTTACTCTCAAAGAATCAATTTACAAGAGGAACAAGACAAACTAAGGAGATCTACATTTAAAAAACCGACACCACAAAAGTCTGAGACCATGATCAACTGTTATATGGTATTTAAAAAAACTATGTGGTATATTGCTATATCGCATGGTATTTTTAGTTATATTATTGTATAGTAAGTTGGGATGCTATGTAGAAAATCATTGGTTCATAAACCTAGTTCATTCACAAAAATTGTTGCTTCAACGTTTTGAACATCTTTTAGCACTTTTCAAATGTTTAATAGTAATAGCTTTTTAAAATTCTCAAGAAAGCAAAAAGCTAGTAAAGCATTCCAACAATTGATGCTTTTGACGATCAACAATCCCAAAGTAAGCATTTGGTCTCATGTGAAGTCATTGTATGATTTTTTCATCTCTCTTTGGCATGGCATTGGGCATCATGGAGTTGTCGATTGTGCTTCAAAAATGAGATTAAAAACACAAGTTTCTTTCATATGTTATAATCATGATAAAAAAGAGGTATGCAAAAGAAACCTTGACATGTATCTTTGAAATCGCTACTTCGTTAGGACATAAAGTGGTCGTTAGTCACTTATATAATATATTACCGCTAAATTAAGTAGTGACTTATTGTCATAACCATAAACAAGCGCAAAGAGAAGTTGGGGCTTATATTAGAGTTTCTTGCCAAAAGAGACCTGTGGGAATATGGATGCATCAATTAAGGTGTTTGCTTCTAAGACTTAAGAGCATTACGTCACTCCTAACGCTTATCGGTGCAACGTTGGCAAGATGTGTCTTTACCAAAGTATCTATGATGTTCTTTAGAAAGTGTTGGATCTCAAGTGGTGTAAGTTTGGATTCTTTTAATGAAGGGTTACTCCTCCAACAAACTTGTGGTTATGCTTAGGGTCTTATCCAATTAGGGATGTAATATCCTAAAAATCATTACGATTAATTAGGGATGTAATATCCTAAAAATCATTACAATTAGAGAGGGCTTTCTATTGTGAAGGTGTCTAGATTGTTAGAGGGAAGTGATCGGAGTTCCCCTTGATGGTTCTCGTGATGGTTGCTACCTTACAACTTCTTGGTATGTAATGTTTAAAAGCTATGATTTGAATTTATTGCTCAAGGGGAACAATTGACAAGTGTAGCTCTAGAGACTCTCTCCGATCCCCTTGATGGTTCTCGTGATGGTTGCTACCTTACAACTTCTTGGTATGTAATGTTTAAAAGCTATGATTTGAATTTATTGCTCAAGGGGAACAATTGACAAGTGTAGCTCTAGAGACTCTGTGAAAAACGGAGTTCAATAGATGGGCACAAAATGTAGTGAGAACATCCATAAGAACTTCGGGAAGACCTTAGTTTCACTACCACTCCCTTATGGTAGCTGCGCACTGCTAAGTGCGAGAAGTATAATGAACGTTTATCTGTGGGTCTCTCGATTAATGAGAATCGTAATGTCCAGGGCCTTGTGTTATCGTAAACGTTTTGGCATTGTCCTACCTTCGTTGGGGTATCAGGGCGGCTATCAGGGTTTATTACGAGTTTATTACTAAGACATTATTACACTCTTTCATCTGCTAACTTATCATACAGAGCGTTGAATCAAACAATTTTTACTTTGAAACATAGAAGCTAGTGGATCGTTTTTGCTTATAGCATGTTATATTCTATGTAAGCAATACTACTTGCAGTGAAATTCATCAAAAATTGCTAAGTTTTCTATTCGTCCCGCAATTACTTTGAAACATTAAAGCTGTTGGATAAATTTTTGCATATATCAAACTGATTAGTATTCTTTGTACACACCATTACTTGCAGCGATTGAAATTGATCAAGAAGGCTGTGTAAGAAAAACAAACAGCAGAATATACATTTGAGTAGATCCCTGCATGCTCGTGCTTGAAACAGGAATGCAGACTCTGGATGTTTTAAACAATAGATCAGAGGTGGTGGGAGAAGACAGATGCAGGATTAGACATTGAGATCGGAAGAGAACATACATTTTGAACCATCTTTTTTTCCCTTTTCGCCCATACCCAAAACTATTGCAGCATGTGATCAAAGCTTAAGAGCCGATCTGAATGGCTAGCCGATCAGAGCTTAAGAGCTGATCTTCACGCTGATCATCGTCTGAGCAATTGTGGCTAAAATTACGTGGCTCTTGTTAAGGGCTTTCAATTTTCTTTAATTCGTCGATCTGCTTGACTATATACAATTTTGCAGTTCTTCTGCTTTTCATTCCTACTACGGTCGCTAGATTGTGAAGTATGTATTCGATATTCATACACGATCAGGAAGAGCCCAACAAACTGGCTCTGCATGGGCAATAATAATCTGCTTTGCCAATAAGAAAAACGAGAGTTGAATCTCATATTTCTTCGCTGCTTATGCACACATTGTCCCCCGTGATGTCTGAGAAGAGACGAAGCAGATCTTTGGCCTTCTGCTTCGTCCTTTGACTGCAATCCATCTGCATGAGGACCAGCAGCTTCTTGAAGGTGCCCAACTGAATGGCTTCCTGAAGAATTTCTTCATCAGAGGAGTGGATGCACACCGACCACAGCACCCCTACTGCGTGCTCCGTTGTGCTATCGGACACTACCAACAAGCAATTCACCACGCCAGCTATGGTAAGTGCGTGACCACTAATTGCAGCTCTCCCCTCCGCGCATGCTGACAGCACGTCCAGCAAAGCCATCACCCTTTCGGCCATTCCTCTTTCCGCTCCTGGTAGTAGCTCTACTAGACTTGGTACCACGTCCATCTCAACAATCATGGCTCTCGTCTTCAACGCCTGGCTTAGTACCAGCAAAGTCTTCAGACCTGCCTTCACTGCATTTGGATATAAGTTCTCTTTCAAAAGCGTGATCAATCCTCGGATGATTTTCTCATCTGTGCCGATCGCTGCCTTTGAGGATCTGTCGATCGCTAGAGTTTCCAAAAGCTGGGCTGTGTTCACGCGAGCGTCTACGTTACCCCGCAGGAGAAGGCGCGAGAACAACCGAAGCTGTGGCTCCTCCAAGAGCACCCGTCGAGGGGCATCGTTCAGAGGAAAGAGGAGCAATATCCCGATGGCTTCCTGAATGATCTCTAAGACTTCCGAATCCGAACGTAGCGATTCCGAACTGATGAGATTGACCAGAATAGCAATCGTGCCTGCCGTCTCGATGCACCTCCTGTTCCTGTCGGTTTCCTTTGCCAGGCCCCGTAAGGCCTGCAGAGCAGCCAGTCTGCCATCCCCGGAAGCTATGTCCTGCAGAATCGAACGCACCTGGTGAGGCTCTACAGGAGTCCTGGGCGTGGGGATCCGCTCGATGCCGTAGGAAGTATTAGCGATGCACCATTGCTGGATGAGGCGTCTGAGGACGTGATTGGGGGTGAGCTCCCGGGAATCAAGCACGCGCATGGTGGCAGGGCAAGTGTTGTGGCCTTGCTCGAGCCATTTTTCGATGCTGGGACGGTCGTAGGTGACGCCGGTGCAGAGGCTAACGGGGTCACGCATGAGTTCGAGGGAGATGGGGCATTTGAAGTAGGAAGGGAGGAGGATCTCAGCGGAGAGGGAGGGCATAGTTCGAAGCTGTGACGTAGAAGGAATGCAGGGATCGAGGCTTTTAGAGGATGCTATTTGTGACGGATGCTGTGAGCGCAGAGAGAAATGGGAAGATTGAAGTGATGGATGATCTGAGGGGCACAAAATGAAGGTTTGTGTAATTGATGATGGATGCTTATGACGTGAGAGAAGTGGAAGCACTGCGCTGATCGATGCTGTGAGAGACGACGACGATCGAAGGATGAAAGGCTGCTTGAGGCGATGGATCTTAATCCGAAAAGATGAAGGAAATTATTCTGAACGTAAGAAACAGAAGAGGGAAAGTGTTTCTGGGTTGTAGATATGACGGAAATTCTAAGAGTTTTGGGTGGTCGATCCGAAAAGACGACGGAAATTCTGAAAGATGGATAGAAGTGTATACGGATTAAAGCTCTGAGGGTAATTCTAAACGTAAGAAACAGATTTACATCGACGGTGGGAGCATCGTCGATTGTGGATCCAAACGAACGTGAGGAACAAGTTTATATAAGGGAACGGTCGCCCCGTCAAAAAACCCCCTACTTGTTCTCAACGTTCGAAATTCAAAGGGGCGACAAATTCAACGTAAACCTGTACCAACGGTAGCATGATAAGACACGTGGACGGTTCGGATGCAACCTCAACCTTGTACGTCGCTAGCTTTTTGACTTTGTATGGTCGTATTTGCCGGCGGCAGAATTTTCCCGGTGACGGCTTTCCACGTGGACTGATTTGGGTGGGCCCACGTCGGCAGTCCTCTGTGGCCGTCGATCCCTAATCTTTGACGAGATCCTCACCGTCCACCTGTCCATGGTGGGTCCAGGTAAAGTTGGCGTAATAAAAGCCCACTTAGAGCCACGTCTACCGCCTTAGCTCAACCAATCACCACTTTGAAGCCTTTAGATTATTGGAGTCAAAAGGAGCGTAAATAGTTGACCGACTTTTGGGGAAAATGGAGCGCCCCTCGGCCCTCCCCCTTTGAAATTTCTGTCTCCACCAATCTTCTTTGTCCACGTATGCCCATGCCACTTCAGCACTCAAGGCCGAACTTTCAACAATAATGGTCCAAGGCTAATAAGGGCGGTTACACACAGGCGCCCGCCCATCGTAGGGAAGCGGTGAATGCCCATGTGGCATCGAAGTGGCAAAAAAGAATTAGTAGCGCAAAAAAAGGGCCACCCATCACGATGGTGGGGAAGCAACCTCCCCCGTCCAAGCGCAAAACCAGGATTAGAACCTGTGATCATCGAATAGGATTTCATGAAGCCTTGACCACTATGCCAATTTCAGCTATGTTGAAATAAATGCGCACATTTTTTCTATGTCCAGCTAGTGTCTTAACACACCCCACCCATCGCCCATCCTCACTTTCTTTCTAGTAGACATTTATTTGTATATGTAAAACATCTACTAGCCCCCACATGTGAAAGGTAAGTCTCTCTCTCTACTCTTCTTTCTTCCATGACATGAACACAGAACAACCTTGAAGTCAATATAGAAAAACAAAAGTGCAAATGGAGAGCTCAAGAATGGTGGAAGACCTCAAAACATGAGAGAGACACTATAGCCAAGATCCAAATGTTAGACTTCATTCCACACCAAACAATTCAACTCAAGTGGGTTCATGATACAAAAATTAGGACAATTTGGTTCTCATCCCCAAATCCACACACTCACACCTCATCAACTCATCGCATGCTTATCCAAACCACTCACCCATCATGCCATGTCTTGTTGAACAATTACACAGAGATATTCTAACATCCCCTCTCAATGCTAAGATGTGGCTCACATGATGAGCATTGCACACTTGCCTTTGCTAATTACAAGATTACAAGGCATGTGACAAGCAATATGTTCAAAATGCCAATGTGCGTACCTTCTTCACTTTTCATTTAGAGAACTTCATGTATAACCTTGTACTTGAATTGCTTTTAAAGAAAATACATATAAGTTTAAAATACAAAAGGGATTTCATAATCCCCTCTTGATACATGAATCTTGCTCCTTCAATTAGAGGATTCTAGCTCTCTCTTTTATTCACATGCCCTTGATCAAAAAACTTCTCCCATAAGCTAATGCCAATACGCTTTTTGCGATTTTGAAAAATACTTGTTAATGGGTAGCGCTTGAGCCGTGAGATCCCAAGCGCGAAAAACAATTATTGCCAACAAAAGGCTCCCATATTTAAGTGGCCAAACCAAAAAAAAAGTATCAAAATAGCCAATTAACCATATAATTGACTAGTATAAGAGAACTTTGCAAAAGGATTTTAAGGGGCCAAAAAATTAGATTCCACATGTTTGAATGATAGAAGTTCTCTTTGAATCCTATCAAAAAAATGGCAAATTTTCTACAAGCAAGGCAATACATTGTCAGCATGGTCAAGATCCTTATTTAAGCTCAAAGATGTTCAATTTGAAGTGGCTAAAGTCTTGGTATATCTTGAAAAGATCCCCTGGAAAATAGGAGGCTCTTGGCAAAATTGGCAATGAAATAGCAGAGACAACCACTTCATCTGATAACAGCAACCTTCTTAGGAACTTCTAGCAACCAAATCTAGTCTTTGAGAACCATGTGACATGCTCAGAATATATATACAGCTACAAACATTGTTGATGATTGTAGAAGCAAATTCGGATGGCAAATCACTGGGAAGACCATGGCTTCGAGAAGCATCGGTACTCCGCACTGATAGGATCACTATCCAAGATAGAGACAATGACTTGGCAATCCTATAGGCACTCATGGCCATTGAATACCCCAAGATCGACCCTCTAGCACAATCCAATAGCAATTGGTCCAAGAAAAAGGGGGGTGTACAGCGTCACAAGGCCAATATAGAGCATTTCAATGAATTCAAAAGAGGATGACCCTTGCACCTGGCAGGTGATCGAAGGCTAAAATACCTTTAGCAACTATAGGAAATAGGCCTCGTTACTTATTTTAGAGCCAAGATTTCAGCATCTGTGTAGCCTCTTGTTAGTCACTTTTAGCAAAAGAGCCTTAAGGAGAGTTAATAGATAAATAAAAGGATATAAATAACTAACAATTGATCTTCCACTTTAGGTCTTGTGGTTTGTACCTCCTAGGAACCTTGTTGGGGTTTGTTGGCATCTTGACCTCTATCTACCCACCAATCCTGATTATCATCCTTTCTAGTCCCCAGTCATGACTAGTTGGGCACTCTTGAGCCAAAGTCTTCCCAATAGTAATGGATAGGCATTGCTATAAGGTTTACTCCCCTTTACAATAGAAATCATTCCCTGGGAATCCACTGGCCTCTAGTCTATCATTTATACTCAAAAAGAAGATGGCTTTAGACTTTAAGCTTCATATTTTTTACTAGATTGTCGAGGTTAATGTTGACTCTTGATGCACCATCCATAATGTTGACCCTTAGCCAGTTTTGACTACCCAACACGAGTTCTCGAGTGACCAAGCATCAAGGCACCACCAACCAAGCATCCAAGCAACGAGTCTCTAAATGGGCGCAGGTAGGACACAACCTAGATAGATGAATCAATGAAGATGGTGCTTCGAACATTGTGAGGAACATTTTGGAAGGTGGTTTCCAGAAATTTTGAGGGTACATTTCTTCAATTCAAACAGTTAATTATGTCTGAAAGACTATACAATTGTAAATAACTCAAAATAACATACCACACTACTAGCATCATAATATCCCAATTTGGTAAATAGCTTATAGGAGTCCTCTTGTAGCATATTGCCACTTGTATACTATAGCAATCATTTTTAGTTGGCACTTGTTGGAGGGCATAGCATGTAGGCATAGGGGGGCGATTGTAATCCACTCATGTATGATAAGTTTGATGTTTCCTAACTATAATGCATTAGGGTCTAGTGTGATAACCATTTCATAAAAAACTGATAAATTCAATATGACTAGCCCTTCATTCTATTAGCTAGATTGGAGTCATCAAGAGTACATGTTGGATGGTGCTTTTAAACCATAATAGCATGAAAAAGAAAAAATTATAGAAGAGTATTGGAACTCTAAATATCTCATGATCATGATGCATATCCAAAGATCAACAATGCCTTTGTACAACACTATTTACAATTGCACATTAAGAACATGATATTATGCATGCCAAGAGATGTACAAGCTACTTGTGATAAGAAAGTTCCTCGATCTTTGGTTATTGTTGGCTGGAAAAATACTACATGTTAACTAATGTTAAACATATTACTTGTGATTCGTGAAGTGTTTCATAAACTAGGGATAAATTTAGACACACAAGGATGTGAAATATTAGGGAGTACATAGTAAAAGGAATGGGAAGCACACATACTATATGTCAAATATTGGGTAGTACATCATACTACACATCAACTACTGTTAAATATTCTAGTCGTAACATATTACTTGTGAAACATTCATAAACTATGGATAAATTTAGACACACAAGGATGTGAAAGGTTGGGGAGTACATCATAAAAGGAATGGGAAGGTCTATGGAGGAAAATCAATTTGTCCTACACACTATTATAGATGTCAATTATCTTGTGACATTTGGAGATGAGGAAGCATCAAGAACAAGGTGGCTACCAAGCTAGAAGGTGATAGTTGAAGAGGAATATCTCAACCCACATTTAAGTCAACCATTAAGATGTCAAAATTCATTAAAGACACTCGTAAAACAAGATTTTTTCTAGTCACTTGATTATTTGGGAGTGTGAGTTAGACGGTATCTAATCCAAGCTTTGAATTTGTATGGAGAAGGACCTAAACTCAAATGAAGGTTATATAGAGGAAAGAAGGTTGCAATCATAGATATAGCAATTGAGGTATGGAAATATAGATATAATTGCTTTTGTAAGGAGATATTTGTATGCAGCATATGTTTAACAAAGGTAAACAAAATGAGAGTGATCTGTATGGTGGCATAGACCTTTTATGTGCCTCTATCATCTTTTATATTGCTACTTTATGTTGGAATAGTTAGTGGAATCCCATCTAACATGGTTGTAATGTATCTTTTGTGTTAACACAAATATTTCACATCGTACAATTTGACTTTGGAATACATGATCTATAAGATTAAGAAATGTGGAAGAACTATCACAAGTGTAGACACACTTTTCCAAAGTGATGAGTGGCTTGATAGTTTGAGAGTTAGTTTCTTTTCCTCGATTGTTGCATATGTTCTATATGAACAAGATTGATCCATATCAACAATACCATAAAGTTATCTTACCATTTTAGATCGTTCAATATCATGTTGGAATATTAGGGTCACATCTTGCCTTGTGAGACCCATATGATAGGACATGGGGAAGGATAGCATATGCCATAGGATGTGAAAAAGGGGTAATTTCCATGTTGGGCATTAGATTGGTTGCAACATGGGTAGTATACAAACCTCCTTGTTAGACTAGTTTTAGGGTAGCCTCAAGGGCCACCCTGTCCAGCATCAAGGGGTGGCATGACACCCTTGTTGAGGGAACATGAGCTAGGTCAATGCGCAACCAAATGGGACAAGTATAGGTCTCTTATAGTCTCTAATGATAGACTATTCATATTATTCTAGGTTGGCCAAAGAGGCCTATGAAGATGGCCCACAGTAGTAGGTTAGGAGTAGGTCAGAGTAGCTTACAATAGATTGACTAGAAGGATCCAAGAGTAGGGTCAGCCATATGGTCAATAGCCAAGTTTGGTAGAGTGCATCCCAACCTATCGTATTTGGGTTAGCCTAACCCTAGGGCTAGTTGGGTATTTGTTGTACTTTTTGTTTTATAAAAGACCCCCTTTGAGGGGGATTCTACAATTGAGGATCTGGCATTAAAGAGCACTCTAGCTTGCAAACCAAGGAGCTTATGTGAAGAGTAATAAGGAGGGCATAAGTGTAATAGTATTCTAGGGATCAATAGACCTAGCCAATAGATCCCTTAGGTGAAGAGTAGAGGGAGATTTGAGATCATAATGTTAGTTCTTATAGGAGAAATAGTCCCATACTTTTACATGTTGGAGAGAGATTTGTATCCAATGATCCCTAGAGTGAAAATTTGTAGGAGTGCTCTACCTTTGATCAACTCCACTAAAGGCTACACAGAGGCCTGCACATGGTGTAGGAACTAGAGCCAACTTTGGTACCTTCACTCTATGATTGTTTATCAAAGATTTTGGTACATGTGTTGGCAATTTCTATACCTAGTTTCCACCATTCTATATATTTCTATTTATGCTATGTTGCTCTCTTTAATAAGCACATGTATTGAGTTGTGCCTTTCATCTCATGTCTTGTGATCTCAAGGTAAATCTTTCACTATGAGGGTAGTTGTCTACCTCCCGTGACCAGGCCTCCCCCCAGTGCCATTCTACCTCTTCGTGCCCCCTCCCCCATGGGCATCCCCCGACTACCCTATGCTTTTGTATATGGTATCAGAGCCCAATGGTTCCATCTATGGATAGCCTTAATCATAATTTAAAGCACAAGATATCCAAGATTGGGATCTTCTCCAAACTGAAGGGTTGTGTCCTTGCTGAGGAGGAAGGATCTTCCACATTTAGGTGATTCTATTTGTCTTGCAATTCGTGCAAGGATTCTACTTCAAGACATCTACACCATTTCCATGGTGACTGCACAATCATATCACACTTTGTTGAGGCTAAAAATTTGGAGATAAACAACTATCCAATCTAGAACATAAATGTTTGGAGCCATCTAGTGTAAAGGAGATATGGTTGGTGTTGGAAGGAAGGGGCTGAAACCTATTGTCGACATGGTAGATGCCATGAGGGAATTCATACTAAAGAAAGTCGATGGAAACTGAGTGATTACATCGCTCTATCCATGATAATCCCAAATGACTATAGAAATTATCATTCCTCATATCCGATTGGGGCTATAATAAATAAAGCATGGGAGATCTTGAAGGATCTCTATGAGACCAACAATATATTACACTCCAAAATTAGTTGTTGACCCTAACAATGGGGGAAGGATAGCCAACACACTACTTCCTTGTTAAAGTAAAGATTCCTAGAGATTAAGCAGTAGTTGATCAAAAAGTAGATAGTAATCAATTGGTGATTCTTATGATCAATAAGCTTACAAAGGGTTAATGATGACCCTAAGAGATAGAGAATGAACGAAGCCAATCAATTTTAAAGAAGTGGACCCATTCTTGTTTGCAAGCGAGGCTTAAATGAAGTGTACGATGACGTGCACATAGGTTTTCATGGCTAAGAGTATGTGTGGAAAAGGAAATCCAAAAAAGTAAAGGGATTCAACAAAAGGTGAAGGCAAGAAATATAAACTAAGACAAATTGTTTTATTATAATGACAAGCCTAGATACCTTGATAAGGATTGTAGGAAGAAAATGGAAGATCAAGGAAAGAAGGAGGATCGGTTGAAATAAAAAGAATAAAATAATACAAAAATTTTATGGTTGATCAACTTCTCTTAGCAATGGCTCCTAGTATACCTCAGGTGAGGTCTGTAGATGCCGACGTGACAATGTTCATGCAGCACATTGTGGAATAGTCCATGGACTTTGACTTTGTAGTAGAGGATGGTGGACATTAGGGGAGAATTAGGGTCTCAAAAGGGCCTCCTAAGGAATGGATTAGGGAATGCTTAGCGGGCTAATGCAAGGGGCTTGGAGGGTCCTAAAGAGGCCTAACCAGCCCAACCTAGGTGGGTTAAGCCCACATTTGAGCCCACCTCTCCCCCCATCAATGAGGGGAGGGGGCCACTTTTTGAAATTTAAATTTCAAAATTTGAATCTCCCTCCCTCCCTCCCTCTCTCTCTCTCTCTCTCTCCCTCCCTCCCTCCCTCCCTCCCTCCCTCCTCCTCCTCCCTCTCCCTCTCCCTCTCCCTCCCTCCCCCTCCCTCCTCCTCTCCCCTCCTCCGTCTTGCTCTTCTTCCTTCCTCCTCCCTCTCCCCTCCTCCTCCTTCTCGCTCCTCCTCCCTCCTTCCTCTCCCCTCCTTCTCCAGCCACACAAGATCCCTCCCCTCTGCTCCTCCCTCCTGTAGAATCTCTCCCGTCCTCCTCCCTCCTGTAGCATCTCTCCCCTCCTCCTCCCTTCTACAGCAGCTCCTTCCCTCCCTTCTACACCTGTCACCCTACTCTTCTCCTCCTCTTCCTCTTGCCCTCATCTGCTTCTCCTCCTCCCTCTTCCTTGCTACTCTCTCCCTCTCACTGCTCCATCTTTGCCAGCTCTTCCCTACATTTTATCCTGCATCACTGATACCTCTCTTTAAGTACTCATGGCACCATTTGAGGACATATCCAACAAGTACCATGTGAACCTACAACTGGAGGTAGAATATGCAAGCACACGTTCTTTGGGATATAGTGGAACTCCTCAAAGTGTGTTCCACAGTCTTCGATTGCAAGGGAAGAAGCATCTTGACCTTTGGGTGGATGGAAACTTGTATCCTTTAGACCCTGCCACCCAAAAGAGTCCTCCTTTTCATACACTGCATGATGTTGTTCGGTTTGTTGGCAAGGGACATGTTGGATTGCTCGGTTATTGCAATCGATTGAACCATTCTCAGACATTGGCTATGCAAGCAAGCGAGGTGCAGAGAGCCCAAGCAGAAGAACTTGCACATTCGGGAAATATTACTATTGTGGCAATGCATAATAGTATGCAGGATCTCCAATTGCAAAACAAAGAACTCAGTGATAAAGCACATGCACTGGACTTGGAGCAACATGAATTGGAAGAATCAATCTAGAAGCTTGCTGAAAGCAAACAAGATTTGGAAAGGTCTATCTATGTCCAAGTTCAACGTGTTGTGGAGAAGGAGCGAGAGAAGTCGATAGAACGAGTACAAAAGTTAAAGGGAACACCTTTGGGACTGAAAGAGAGGAAAAGACAATTACAATCTATGGATGCATTGTCAACCAATAGTGGTGCCCGAAAGAGGAGAATACGGGCTGCAAGGTTAGTTCCCCACATTTTCAATGAAATTTCTTACCCCAAAATATTTGTGGTGTTGCATTCTTTCCACTAAGACTCATTTGTACTCTACTTTAGGAATTTTATGGAGGATGTGATGGGAACAATGGAAATGGATGATAGTGATCCTTCATATATTCTAAGAAGTTTAATAAAGCCAAGTGATGTCATGGGAAGTGTTGAAGGACCCTAGACAAAAAGGGCTACATAAACAAGTTGCTAGAGAGGTAATGAAGGATTTCAAGGGCCTCGTCCAACCAAAGGAGGTCCTTGGAGCTTGTGATGTTACTGGTGTAAGTCGTGAAGCTCACAACTCTGTTTTTAAAATTTTCAAGTCTGCTATGGAGGAAAAGTATAAGATATCTACAATGCCATTGCCAACACCGTGGTCTGTAAGGCTTACACATCAAGGAACAAACCAATGTGCTAGAGAAAAGCTTGGAGCATACCATTGTGTAAGTGGCACAATGACTTGGAAAAGTAAAAAGAAATCTGGCATCCAAACGTTTGAGATGAATGCTTTCAATAATGTTTACGTGGATGTAGAGAATTTGTAGAGAGCCATGGTCAAATTCTATGGGATGAGAGAAGAAGGTAAGAGAAATTCCCTCTTCACATTCAACTTTATTTCTTCTAATTTCTATATCCTTACTGAATTTCTCTTTCATTGTACAGATGGCAAGCTAGTATTTGTTATAAAAATGGATGAAGCTCAGTTGGTAAAAGAGCACAAGCTAGAGAGGGTGAGCATTTGTATTATGAATGACGCCTTGCGTTTTGTTCAAGGGGATGAGGAAGTTGAGCAGGGTTTCTCAGTCCAATCTGAGAAGGACATATGGTGGCTTGCAACCTTTGAGACCCCAAAGGAGTGCCACGAGACATTGAAGTGGGTTTTGGAGAGAACCGGCATCCCGTCGATTATTCAAAGACAAGAGGCAGGGCAAACATTAATTGTGGATGGGCATGGAACGTTTCAAGTTGAATGGGATCTAGCTGATGATTTGAAGACCCTCAAGTGCTTGTATGGTTGTGATATAGGTGTAGATGCAAAATGGACATGCTTGTATTGCACCCACTCTCAGAAGATGCAAAAGGGAAGCCTACAGTGGGAAAATGGCATCCTTTCTTGCAACCAAAGTGCAGCCCCTAATTGTCACAAAAAGAATCCTAAGTGGTAGCCCATTCTACCAATTCCCTTGGAGCGAGTACACGTGTGTAGTTTGCATGTTGAACTACATATACTTGATAAGTTACTCTATCTCCATCTAGTTTATGCTTGGAATTTGAGGCCACATCAAGTATCTACACAATGAATTGCAAAAGATGAAGAACTACTCTCACTAATGGAACTTCACGGAGGCAATGTGAAGCTTAAGCAGGACAAGAAACAATCAAGAAAGACACAAAATCTTTTTGCTAAAGTGTCCATGGGTGGAGGAAAGGCAAGGAGGTTCTTATCCAACCACAATGCTGATAAAGAGAAATATACATTGGCTCAAAGCACCCTAGGTTGGGAGTACTGGAAAGATTTGTGTGAGTGCACCACAAATCAAGCTTCACATTCGCGAATTGCTACTTTGAGAGCAAAACTGTGGACAAAGCTTGATGCATTTATAAAGTTGCTTAGACAAGGTCAAACAGATGAGCTTTATTATGAGAGATTCAGGACAGCATTGGGAGAATTCATATCATTGATGGTAGAAGCATGGGGGGAGTCACATATTACACATTACATCGTAATCCTCCTTAGGTTGAAATTTTGTGCTTTAAACTTGAGTCAGTTTATGTTTCTAATACAATGTTTTTCTTTACAGCATATTCTTTATGCACATGCACCATGGTTTGTGGAGCAATGGGGCCCTCTATCCATTTGGAATACTCAAGGAATGGAGAAATCACGCTACAGAGCAAACGTAGCATACTTCAAGAATACAAGGCATGGGGGTGGTATCGCGCGAAGCAATGCACTGCACGAAATCTTCGATTGGTTTCATAGATGTCTAGAGGCCAGGACTCTCAAGCACGATAAGGTAGATGTCTCAAGTCTCGCAAAAGCGGTTCAACATGTCAAGAAGACAAGGAGATGTGCTGCTTGGAAGTCCTCAACAGGGAGCTAAGGGATTGCGCTTTGGTTGCAACGTAGAGTCAGACAGGGGAGGCGTTGGGTCCTAAGAGAGCCCCAAATGTAAAATGTTTGATGAATAAAGTTAACACTATTTTGAGTCAATTATAGATTCCAAAATTCACAAATTTGTTTGAAAATTACAGAATTGCATGTGCGACATGGTAGGGCGGAGGGGTGAGTGGGTTGGGAGGGAGGGTGGTCAAGATTAAGTATTACCGACTTGGCGACAAAAGACTGGGGGGGGAGGAGGTGCACTCAAAAAACCCTAATTTAAAAGAAAAACCCTAAAGTGCTTTAAAAAAGACTATATAAAGCACTTCAAAACCCTAAAATCCCTCATTTCTATGGCACGAGTTAAACAAACTGCTAGACCCATTGGACGCCGTTTAGACGCTACCCGTTGTCCTCCTCACAATGCCATGGCCTCTGAACACACTGTAAGCCCCAGTGGCCAAGAGGGCAATGATCACCAGGGATCTAAAGGTGGTTCTCATCATCAAGAGTCCAAGCAACGCGAGTCCCCACCATCCGACTCTCATGGGGGATCCCAAGGATCTCAGCACCATGAGGAATCCCAGCACGATGAAGGATCCAAGCACGATGAGGGGTCCTCTCAGTCCTTTCACACAACTAACCGTGGAAGTAGAGAGGTCTCCCGAGAGGGGCAAAATAGTCCAGTCAATCCTGATCAACTGCCCCTTCCTCCTCCGTGGAGTCCTGGCGTGGAGCATCTAGACCAACAAGGGGAGCAAGAAAGGCAAAGAGAGGAGATGGAGAGATTACAGGGGCCACAACAAGAGGAAGTATTTGGCGGGCTCGCAGATATAATGAACCTTGGCCCCAATCCCCCAACCAAGCAGACCGCACGGAAGAGCACCATCAACCCTCTGTGCCTCGAGATTATCAGATATGAGGAGCCTCTAGTACGAGTTGAGCAAGAGCCTCAGCTTGCTATCTCACAGCCTCGTGAAAAGGAAAAGAGACCAAGGACAAAGCAGACCCCTAAGCGCAAGAGGCCACCTCGAATGACCCAACAGACACAGGAAGAGGAGTCTAAAGAGGTGGTTGCAAGGAAGGAAAGGCGAAAGAAGTTCAAAGCAAACAAGCGGCCATGGAGCCATGTCCAAAGGCCAGTGCAGAGTCCCCCAAAGATTAAGAGGCACAAAAAATCAGGAATGAAGGCACTTCAGGAGATCTACAAGTTCCAAACCACTGTGGACAAATTCACTCCCTGTGCACCCTTCCAGCGTGTTGTATGTGAAATAGCACAGCATTACAAGAGTGATGTGCGTTTCACTTCAGGCGCTATGGGAGCAATTCAGGAGGCAACGGAGCAGATGACAGTAGGTCTTTTTGAAGACGCGAACTTATGTGCTATCCATGCCAAAAGAGTAAGAGTGATGGACAAGGACCTTGCACTCGCCAAGCGCATCCGCTCCGATCCCTCCCTTAGGCCCTAGATGTTGTTTAGGTTCATTTGGTGTAACTTGAATCATTTTGTAAATCTCTGCCCTTTGAGGCCAATGAATAAAAGATATTTTAATGTTCTATTACTATTCCCATGTTATTATACATGTTACATGATGCTTTCCATCAGTTTATGCAAGTTTAGTGTGAATTTGAGTGGTCAAATGATGTTTTTTCACCGTGGTGCAGAAGGCAAATGTGTTCGGCATCATGCGGGGAGCCCCAAAATGGTAAAACCCGCTATGGCACGTATGAGGCCTATTTGACTACCATTTTTGGGCTCCCTGCGCGATGCCAAACACATTTGCCTTCTGTCGTGTGGTGAGATTCTTACTGGATTTCTCAGAAATGACCATTATAGCACAAATATTTATCTGATCGCATGCTTTTGAACAGAATAGTGAATGAAAATATTAATGCCAACAACAATTAAAGTTACAAAATACAATGACATTATAACATAAATTTTGTAAAAGAACACAAAATGGGGCACTGTATAAAAAGTATAGCTGTATTCATATAAAATAAAATTTATATACAATAAGGCTTCAGAGCCTTTCTCTCTTCTCTAAAACACTAAGAACATCAGGCTTTGAATTCCCAAATACACTCCTAGCTCTAAACCTAGTCGATAGAGAGTCAATGCTATTGTCGTTGTTGACCAGGGACATGGCTGCTGCCGTCAATGCCATACCTTGAAAATTGGTTCCAAAGGCATTGAGGGCAGCCATGTGGTTCACCAAAATGACCTTGTCAGCATTGCGATTAATGTCAGCATGACCAATCACTCTTGACAAGGCCTTGCACTTTAGGAGGTCATCAATGCCATGTGGAGAAAACTTTTTGTGGATAACCACAAAGCACCCTTTTGCTTGGCCAAGATAATATGCCAGTGAGTGATCTCGGCCGAAGCTACTGCGAACAAGGCATTGCCAAGATGAGAATAGGTCGACCTCAAATGCCTCCTGTAACAGTCCACATTACATTAGAATTCCATTAAAGCAAAAGTATACCAAGAGAGAAGAAATTCAAAGCTCATAGTTTCTTACCACTATGGAGTCATCATGCTCAATCCCTTCCTCTTTGTCAACGAGGATGGATCCAGAGGTCTCCTGCATCCGGAGTGAGATGTGGAGGCTTCTTCTAGAACATCAGGTAGGTCGGAGTAGATTGATGTCTCTGCATCTTTGATTTGGGCCAGTGTTAAAGCAAGAACCTCTTCTATTGAATCATCTGCTCCCAAAAACCCAGGTTCTTGCATAGTCATGTCCACCTCGTATCCACACACGATACCAAGAGCTTCATCCTCCTGGAGACCAAACATGACCTCTATGTCATGGAAAAAGAGGTATTGTTCTCCATCGACAAGAAGGGGAGCAAGAAACCATATCATTATTGCAGGGTCAACAGAGGTGGTTACCGAGGTGGATGGAGTTTGAGAAGTAGAATGGGGTTCAGGAGGTCGTTGGAGCACTTCCAGGGCCAATGCAGCTTCCCGCTCCTCAGCTTCTTCATCTATGGACTCTTCATTGTAGATGTTGGGCTCATCTACAGAAATAAGAGGATCGGAAAGGGCAGGGGCAGGGTCAGGGCTTGAGGTTGAGGCCTCCTCTTCCATTTGTCGGGAGATGTGGTACTTGACAACCACATTGTCCTTACATACATGGCATTGAAACATATCACCCTTTTGTTCACCTGACCTGCTTCCCCAATTCACCCCAAGCAATTCCTCAAGGGAATTGTCATGTAGGCACTTGCATGGCCACGTGGTTTTTGTTCTGTGCATCTGGATATTATGAAAACAAGAAGCAAAAATGTGTAGAGACATAAACCAACACAACCTTACCCATTTAGAGCCAAATGTAAACTTCATGGCCATGCCCACATCCTTTGCAATCTTTTCCTTGTATGATTGCATTGTTCGTGTGTCCACCATGCTGCAATCCATGTTTTCAAGTTGTGGTGTTGCAATGCATTGAAGATGGCCATAGCCTGATGCCGTCCTTGGAGTAATGTACTTTATACCAATAGATATTTCTCTGTTTCAAAGCAGAGGACTTCTCTCCAGCATGCATTTGCTCCTAAATCCTCATGAATGGCAGTAAACTTACCTAAGAAGCACTCGACTGGTTCCCAGTCCTCAAAGTCTGAAGGAAATACACTTGCTATGCACAAGTGCTATTTCAAAATACAATTTCAAACTGACTCATTACATTGGTTCTATTTCAAAATACAATTTCAAGCTGACCCATTACACTTCAAAATCTTACACAAAATGCAAACTTACAATGCGATGGTTTTGTCGATTGATTGCTTGACGGAGGAAGGCGCATGTCCTTCCCCATGTAGATGTGTTGCACCTTTGCAAGCAATCCTTTCTTCCCGAGCTTGAACTTCATGATGTAGCCCTTCCATTCATGCAAAAGATCACCTCTTTTGCTCTTGGGAAGCTTATGTGGACCCTTGGCAGATCCTCTCATGACTATACAATCATTCAAGCTATAGGTGCAAGGCACCCATCCACCCAATGCATTTTTGCTCCTGTGGGACACAGAGTACATGTATGGTCTCCTCACCATGCTTGTATAGAGGTCACAGCAGCAATAGTGGACTAGAAAGTGCACCTTGGAGGGAGAGAGCAGCTCCGATAGAGGGAGAGAGAGGGAGAAGGTATAGAGGGTGCAATTGAAGCTTGAGAGAAGCTCCAAGAGGTGCTGTAGCTAGGAATGGAGGGAGAAAGAGTAGAGGGGGATGAGCAACTGCTCTAGGAGGTGTTGTAGCTAGGAATGGAGGGAGAAAGAGCAGAGGGGGATGATCAACCACTACAGGAGGTACTGTAGCTAGGAATAGAGGAAGAAAGAGCAGAGGGGGATGAGCAGTTGCTGCTGTAGGAGGTGCTATAGCTAGGAGTGGAGAGAGAATGAACAGCTGCTACAGGAGGTGCTGGAGAGGGAGAATCATAGTGGACCAGAGCAGGAGGGGGCAGAGAAGATGCCAAATGAGTTCCCACATTTGAAAAACGAGCCTTTAACTCCTAATATTAATGGGCATTCTAGAGAGCCTTTAGTGTCTCGTGTCCTTATAATCCCCTTGTAATCAAAAGCAAGAATTTGGTGTAATGTTCCATGACATCTTCAAGCTTATACTAATTTATTTTACATTATTATTGCCATTTGACGTTCTTTGATGGTAAAAAATTTAACCCTTCGCTTGAAGTCTTGTTTATATTTATTTGAGACAAAGCCAAAAGCAAAATGACCTAGGGCTTAACTATTAAATCTTCATATCTCTTGGCAATGTTTTTTTCAATGTAGGTGGAAAATAGGTGGATGATTTAGTATTCGAAGGTATAATGTTACTCCAAATCTATCTACTAGTTCCAAATAGGGTACCCTGTATTGGTTGTCTAATGGACAAGGTATGCAAAAGCTTGTGACAATTTGAATGGTTCCAAAGGCTTCATAAGGAACATACCTTGTCTAGTTTTAAGTTTGTTATGCTATTAAGGGTGAAGTGTAATTTTAAAAAATCTCCAACAATGGTTTAGATATAATTGAAACCTTCACTATCCTAGGTAATGCAATTGATTGATTTGATGATACTTAGGAATTGAGAAATAATGAAATGTGAGGTTCAATGGCCCCAAACATATTTACATTGGACGATTTGCATTATTATCTTCTTCGAAAATGCACCCTTAAGAAATGATTCCAAGCATTGAGCATTGAATATCTCTAATATTATAATTAAGTGCTTCTATGTGTAAAGAAAGAGTAGATCTACTCTTCTTTTTTCTTTTTCTTTTCCTCTGATAGTGTAATTAAGTGGCTTCTATGTGTAAAGAAAAAGTTAGACCTCTACTTTTCTTTTTCTTTTTCTCTGATATTGCAATTAAGTGGCTTCTATGTGTAAAGAAAAAGTTAGACCTCTACTTTTAAAAAACGATTTCTTAAAATCTTCAAAGCAGATATAAGCTTTTACATTCCAAATTAGTAATGACTTGTGAATCTAGACAAGATGGTTTGTGAGTATCACACAAACCTTTGCACCACAAGATTTTCTCAAATTGAGGGAAAAGTGGAGTCCAAAAGGGGCTAGCTTTTGGACTAGACATATGCAAGGGAACCCTAAATTTCAAGTAGGTACAAATTTGGCTTGCAAAGATACTTCAAATTGATAAAGTACCAAACCAATTTACTTCAACCTCAAGCGATGCCTTTAATATCATGTTGAAATACTTTTAAGAAATCACAAAACTAACAAACTTCATGAATTCCAACAGTATACATAACTGAAGTCCTAAATTTAGAGCCAAAAGTCTAAGTTTGAACCAAATCTTAGCCATCACTTAACCATGACAAGGCACATTGTTATGAGCAAGGCATCCAAATTATATTTACTTAATTCTCCACCACAGTGTCTTGTCCTCAAATGGTCACCAATAAAATATTTTATCAATACAAAGATCTAATGGTGGCTTGATCAAAGATTGATGATAATTTGTTCAAGGAACTAGGAAACAAAAGTCTCTTATTTGTATTAAGTTTTTTGGTGAACATCCATCATATTTCTTCCTAACACTATTTTGAATGCAAAGGGATACCTCTACCTTACGCCTTAGGTGTCTTTTCACTGAGTAACGAGGTTCAACAAAATTGTTGTGCCCTAAAATAATATGGCTTCCAATGACCTTCCTTGAGTGAAATCATCCAAACAACCTTGGAATACCAACAAGCAAATGAATGGGTCAACGTGCTCTTTGACAACTGGTGCACAATGAACAAGGATTACATTCATATTGTCTGCATAAATGTGCTACAAATTGCATGATCTTTGAAAATTATCTTTTCTACAAAAAGAAATAAAAATACAAATAATGAAGTTTCAATTGTATGCATAGAAAGTTCACAATTGTCTGGCATCAAATAAATAAATGAAATATTGCAACACTTTTGCCTCCATTCAATTCTACAAGTTTTCAAATCCTTGTGGATGTGCAAAGAGGATTACAGTGCAAACCCTCTCCAAAGCAATTTAATATATAATATCACAGACCATGACACACTAAGTAATTTTTAATTGGATTAATGACCCTACAAAGGGTTGCGTGTTCACAAGGAGTGCCAAGCATGTGTAGGAGACCCTCTTCTTATCATGGATCCAAGGGGTCAAACTCCTCTATAGTCCCAACAACCACTTATATTGCCCAATCCCTATATGGGTCTCTTATATTGCCAAGTCCCTATATGGATCTAGATACTTTGGCCTCTAGTCGCCTCTATAAGTTTTCAAATCCTTGAGGGTGTGCAAAAAGCAATACAGTACAACTTCTCTCCAAAGTGGTGTAAAATATGAGATCACACAAACTATCGACATGTAATTTTTATTGGATAAAGGACCCTACAAAGTGTTGCATGTTCCCAAGGAGTCATAGCCATGTGTAGGAGACCCCATTCTTATTACTTGGCAACCTAAGACTTCAACTTAACAATGAACATACTGGGTCAAACTCCCCTTAAAGTCTACACAACACTTATATTTCAAACAATCACCGTGCCCAATCCTTATATGGTCTCCATAGCAGGATCAATGACCCTATACAAGGCCATGGATTCAAAAGGAATGTCACACGTCACCCCATTCTTAATGTGCCCAATTTCTACATGGGATAATACCAACAGTGCCATCATTCCCTTAGCCCCCCTTTCACATTACTTGACCCACAAGGGGTGGACATCTGCTGGCCACCAAGCTTAATACATGGCGTGCCATACATTTTTTGAAGCTAAGATGTGCATGAAATTCTTGTCCAAATGACATCCATGCCACTAATGTAAGACAATGCATCCATACCATCTAATAAAAATCAAACCTACATCATGTAACATGGCATTAGGAGGAGAGCTGAGTGGTAGCATGTCTTTGCATGGTGGTGTTCCATTTTCATGTAAAATCCTATTTTGATTTGTGTGTGGATTTTTTCAATTATGCAGTATGCTGAATTCAATTAATCTTGTGAGGCATTGTCAAAAGTGTGTCCTGATGAATGTGGCTGTCCTATCTATCATGGGTCACACATTTTCAATATGTTAGAATGGATGATGTGTTGAGAACATATCATACTTTGAACACTTGTGTATGGCAAGAAAGGTTCCTTTATTTACACTTTTTCCAATTATGCAAAGCGTTTTGAAGTATGTGATGACGCTCAGGTAAACCAAGAGTACATTTTGCCTTGCTACTATGCTAGACTTCTTATTGATGTTTATTCAAATACATGCCACTACTCAGCTGGAATCCTTGTCACCTCTCTTCCTCATATGTTTTTAAAGACAAGGCTTTTGGAAGTACCAAGAAAACTGTCACCAGCTGTGCCATACTTCAGCTCAGATTTTTTCTTTGAACATACGTTACTGAAGCAGTATACTCCAACATATTAGGTACCAGCAGAGAATTATTCTTGGTGTATTAAGCTATCAAACATCCTGGAAAGCTCTGCTACTGTCAAAATTCAAACCCAAAATCCCCTCTTTAGCTGGTGCGTCAGCACTCAGGTTGTCAACAAGATCTTCCCCACATGATTGCTGGATTCAAGAAGACGATGGGCTTCTGCTGCTTGTGCCAGAGGAAATGCTTTATAAATGACAGGTTTCACCTTTCCAGATTCAATGGCTGGCCAAACGTGTTTGTAAACTTCTTCAACAATTTCAGCCTTATTTTCTGTGCTTCTGCTTCGCAGGCCTGCCCCTGTAATATCAGAAATCAGTACAACCAAGCAAATATTATAGTAAGGTCTCTGATAATGGACAATACATTTATATTCATATTGTAAGTTACAGTTCGCTGTTTTCAATAGTGTATTTAAATATCACAACCAGCCATTGCTGTATTGGAGAAAATAAAATAATGGTGCAGAATACTCAGTCACTACTAGAGGGCAAAAGAGACATCCACAATGTACAGAAGCATTTGTCACAATCGTTTGAATTACGTGATGCATGCCCAACTCCCAGCTGGCTGCCTGCTCCATACATTGCTTCAGTCTGCTTAATAAAGTGCTCTAGAGACTGTTCTCTCCATTCTCCAGACCTGGCAGTAGTGGGGCTGATTATGACAAGGGTTGCTATGGAGGCTGTACCCTATTGAAAATTGGCCAACTTCCCTAGAAGTGGTCAACTAGTCTCTTCTAGGGCTGTGTCCAATCTTGTAATGTTACGCTCAAGTCGAGATAGCATGACCTTGTAAGGGTCAGTCAGCATTATCCTTTAAAGGACCGACATTTGTTTTTGTTGCGCTTTATGTGTATACTCAAAGGTTAATGCCAAGGTCACCAGTGAGGGTGAATTGGCACGGACTAGATAGATATAAAGCCTAGGTGCACCGAATTGGGAAATGTGCCTAGGGACAAATGAATTAATGTGTATCCCAATCAAGGGGTACAAAGGTGCATCAAAGGTAGATTTTAATATTGTAAATGTTGTTGGGTGTTGGAAGCAATGGAAGCACAATGGAGAAAAACGAGATGCTGTAATAGATTGCTGCAAAACTAAAGTGTGGAGGCTCAAGGGAGAGCCAACATAACAAAACCCTAGGGCTAACTGTCCTAACTGGACTAAGTGTCCTAACTGACCTAGATGGTAAATAAACTAACTGTACCAATAGTCCTAACTAGGCCTACAAGGCTCATACCAAGGTATAAGTGGCATCTATGGATAACCCATGAGATAGCCTACAAAACCCCCTCCATGGTATGGGCTGAAGTATCTTGGACATGGCTCAGGATACCTAAATATCTAGTGTCATGGTTGCACATGTTCATCCCGTAGGGATATAGCAACCTATGACTGTATAGAGTACAACAAATCAAGTTACAAAAGGTACTAAGTTTAAAGCTTGCCGAAAAGCCTCAAACTTAGGTCGAGGTAGAGCCTTTGTAAAAAGATATGCCAAGTTGTCTTCAGTGGGAGCATAAGACAACTCAATATCACCTGCTGATAATCGCTCTCTGACATAGTGATACTGAACCTCAATGTGCTTTGTGCGAGCATGGAAAACTGGATTCCATGCAACAACCAAAGCACTCTGACTATCAATGAAGATGACGGTAGGAGCAGTCTGACATGCACAAAGTTCTACAAGTAGTTTCCGAAGCCAAAAACACTCCATTATAGCTGTAAAAGCCGCTCTGTACTCAGCTTCGCAGCTAGAAGTAGCAACTGTACTCTACTTCTTGCTGAACCAAGAAACACATGAAGTATCAAGCATAAAACAGTTGCCACTATGTAACACACGAGTGTCAGAACAACCAGACCAATCACTATCAGTGAATCCATGCATGACAAGTGAAGTATCAGCCCCATAAAGAAGGCCTAAATGCTGAGTGCCTTTAAGATGTATGAAAACACGCTTCACGGCATGCCAATGGTGCATAGATGGGATCTGCATATATCTGCTCAACTGTGAGACAACATACTCTAAATCAGGTCTCGTATGGCATAGGTAAATCAAACAACCAACTGCCTGCTGATAGAGAGTGACATCACATATACCGTTGCCATCCTCAAAAGAGAAGTGAAAACCAGTCTCTAATGGTGTGGATACTGGCTTGCAATCCTCAAACTGAAAACGCTGCAAAAGTTGTCCAATGTACTTGGATTGTGACATCAAAATGCCCCCCTCACTGCTAGCAAATTGAATGCTCAGATAGTATTGCAGAAGACCAAGATCTGACATAGCAAATGTTTGCTGCAAATCAATTTTAAAATCTGCAATTTGCTGAGCATGTGTCCTAGTTACAAGCATGTCATCCACATAAAGGACTAAAATCAGCAAATCTGTCCCACACTTGCGGATGTAAAGGGTAGCCTTTGTAGGGCTGTTCTGAAATCCAAGTGTGAGCAAATGAGAATGAATTCTCGAATACCAAGCACGAGATGCCTGCTTCAATCCATAGAGGGCCTTTTTCAAGCGGCATACCTTGCTTTGAGAACCTTCAACCTCAAAGCCAGGAGATTGGAAAACATAAGACCTCTTCCTACAAATGCCCATGAAGGAAAGATGTTTTAATATCAAGCTGATGTATCTGCCAATGAAAGTGGGCAGCAAAGGTAATAGCAATGCGAATGGTAGTGATCGTGGAAGTGGGAGCAAAAGTCTCCTCAAAGTCAATGCCATGCTGCTGAGCATAGCCCTTAGAAACAAGACGGGCTTTGTAAGGATCCACTGAACCATCAACTTTCCGTTTGATCTTGTAAACCCACTTAGTTCCAATGGCATTCTTGCCATGAGGCAAATAACACAACTCCCAAGTGTCATTCTGATGAATAGAATCCAATTCAGCTTGCATGGCCTTCATCCAACAATCATTCTGAAAGGCATCTTGATGACATAAGGGCTCTTCATCGCATGCTGTAGCAACCAAAGCATAAGCAACAAAACTAGCATGCTCTTTCCGGACAGCTGCTCTCGTACAGGCTGGCAAAGGAGTGTCTTGTTTGCTGTCTTTTTATGTGTTAAGGAGCCAACGGGGAACCTTTTTTGGCTCCTGAATTTCTGCTCTTTCTTGGTCAAGAGCCCTGTGCAAATGATCCTGATCAATGATAGGCATATCAGGCTGAATTTCTGGCTGCACATGTGGCTGCAAATGACCAACAGATGGAGGAGGTACAACCTCAGATGGAACATCATCCCGAGCATCGGATGGAAACAAAGGCATCAAGCTATCAAATATGTAAGGGGCATCAACAACGGGCTGTTTTTGACAGTCCAGCAAAGGCATAGTGGAAGATTAATCAAACACAACATCCCAACTGACAAAACGCTTGCCCGTGCGGGGCTGATATAGCTTATAGCCCCTGCTCTCTGAACTATACCCAAGAAAAATGCATTTAACAGCTTTATCATCCAACTTAGTGTGTCTCTGTGAAGGCGCATGAGCATAAGCTAAGCATCCAAAAGTCCTCATGTGGGAAATGCGAGGCTTACGACCCGTCCAAGCCTCATAAGGTGTGATAGTTTGCAATGCCTTTGTAGGACATCTATGCAAGATGCAATTTGCACACATTACCGCATCCAACCACAACTTATTAGGCAAATGTTTGCCTTTCAACATGCATCTCGCAATTTCTATCACTGATCTATTCTTCCGCTCAGCCACGAGATTCTGTTGAGGAGTATAAGACACCGTGCATCGATGATTGATGCCACGGAAAGCCAAAAAAACAGCAAACTCCTTCGACATGTGTTCACCTCCCTGTCTGTTTTAATGTGAGCAATGTGTAGCCCACTCTCATTCTTAGCCAAGGCAATAAAGTGCTTGAAGCATGAAGAAACATCAGACTTGGGTTTCAATGAGAAAATCCAAGTGTACCTGGTGAAATCATCAATAAAAGTAACAAAATAGTAGAATCCCCCAAGAGCTGCAACCCTCATGGGTCCAGAAACATCACTATGAACCACATAAAGCTTGCGTGAAGCACCAACTCTCCCATCCTTGGGAAACGCAGCACGATGCATCTTACCAAGTAAGCATGGTTCACAAATATGTTTGGTAGGCATATGCATTTTGGGAAGATCCACAACCATATCTTCCTTACATAACTTCACCAAGGCTCCAAAATTGAGGTGTCCAAACCTCTCATGCCACAAATGAGTATCTGCCATGGTAGAATCAATAGCAAAGGCATGTGCATCGGCAAGTGCAACATCATCATCTGAACATCTGTCATAAGCTTCAAGTCTATAAAGACCGCTAGACAATGTGCCAATCAAAACCAGAGTAAAGGCATGTGTAACATCATACACTGTATACCTCACACCATCAAAAATAACCTGAAAGCCACATGTAGCAATGGCTGAAATAGAAATGAGGTTCTTACGAATGCCTAGAACATAAAGCACATGCTCTAGAGTGACAATATCACCAGAGACAGAAGTAAGAGCAACTTGCCCAATACCTTTCACAGTATATGATGCCTTATTGGCACATGTGACACTGCCCCCCTTAGTTGTAAGCTCCAATGAGATGAATAACTTCCTGCAGGAAGTGATGTGCTTGCTAGCACCACTATCAAAGAACCACGCATCACGAACATCTGAAACTGCCATACAAGCATCATGAACATCAAGATTATACTGACATGTAACCAAGAAAGCCCAATGGTGGTCTTGTGCGTCTTGTGCGAAATTAGCGGACTCATGTCGATCTTTTGCACTAGAAGAACCAGATACTGCAAGACCAGACTCTTTCCTTTTCTTTTCAGATGCTATGCGCTTCCTGCATTCAGAAATATCATATCTCTTCTTCTTTTTGTTACCCCCTCAAGAAGAGGCACCCTGTGAATGATCAGCATGGGAATGAGAGGGCTTTCCAACTGAAACCTTGCCTTTACCTTTTTGTTTGTGATGAGTAGCAAATGCTTGATCACTAGCCACAGTAGCATTGCAATTCACACGACTTTGCTCCTTTAGAAGAAGAAGAGCAACAAGCTGATCAAATGAGAAATGATTGGCATCACCCCTTGCAACCAACCTCAATGTAGTAGCAAAGCCTTGATATGAATCAGGCAACGCATCAAGGGTATTAGAAACCAGCTGAGAATCATGTATAATCTCATTAATGTTGGCCAACTGCTCTTTCAAATCCTTCACATTAGTGAGATAGGCATCCATGTTACCACCCTCATCAAGCTTTAAATCTTTCAACTACCTGCAGAGATAGGCAACCCTCGCCTCATTCTGCACCTGATACAAAGATGCAAGCTGATTACATGCTTGCTTATCTGTCTTGCAAGACCGAATATGAGGGATAATAACCCGTTTCACTGAAAGAGCAATCAAGGCATGTGCTTTCGCATCACGACCATCCCACTGAATTTACTCCTGTGAAGGAGACAAAGCACCTAGAGCAGGAGGTGTACGAGTCCTAGCTGTAGCATTAGAACCATCACCTGAAGAAGCAGAGGCTGCAAGTGTAGCACTAGTAACAATGCGTGTAGACCTGGCCTCAGAACCTGAAACAATATGCCATAGATTCTTAGCATTAGCAACCAAAACATGTCCCATCATGTATGACCACATGGGGTAATTGGTGCCATCAAGCTTGTCATCAGAATCATCTTTGCCACCAGACATGGTCCAAAAATACAAGGCAAATGCACCAACTGGCAAAGAAAATGAGAGAAAGGAAACCTCTCAGAATCAAGTGCCAAAAATCTGCCCAAGCTTCAAAGCTTATGCCTGCAAAAGACTCTACTGTCCCAAGGTGTACTTGTTGCAAGAGAAATCCCCAAAGGCAACACGAGGCCTTCCAAGGCAACACAAGGCCTTTCGAAAATGCAAATGAAGCAGAAATTGGAAAAATCCAATGCAACAACGGCTTACCCAATGATGTAGCCCGAAAGGACAGCAGCAGTGACAGAGGCTCTGAAAGCGAGCAAATGAGGGCTGGAAATGAGAATTACAGAAAAAGAAGTGCTCCCACGACGAGGAGAGCACGTAGAAATGGAGAGAAAGAGATCCGAGAACTCGCAGCCCGAGGCAAAAGGATGCCAAATGAGGAGGGAAGGGCTCAAGGAGTCTCCGGATCAATTCAGCACGCTCCAAATGGCTCCAAACACCAGCACGCAGCTCGAGGCAGCAAGAGAACACTTGCATGCTTCACGAAACAGCTTCAAAGTGCTGGAAAAGCTTCGATTTGGCTGGCACGCACCCCTAGACAGTTCCGTACAGCAGGAAACAGCACCAAAATGCAGGCACAAACTTCGAGGCTGGTCGAAACAGCCTTTCGGTACATTAAATGCAGGCGCAGCAGGTCCGTACAACCTGCACGGACTGTACGGATGGCCGTACAATCACACGTGCGAATTAAAACCGTACGGACTCCGTACAAACTGTACAGATTCCGTACAACATGTAGCCGCCACACGTGCAAGGTAAAAACTGAGAAAAAACAGCTCCAAACGCTTCAAAATGCAGTTCCCTTCACGGTGGTTGCTCCAAAATGTGGTCTTCTCACGTCAAGATCAGGGTTTTCGCGACAGAAGTGCTTGGAGAGGCTTCAAACACTCTCGGCTGTGTAGAAACCAGCAAAACCAGCAGAAATGAGGGCTCAGGAGGCTGCCAAACAGCTTGGGAAAGCTGTCAATGGCTGAGGGAATGGATTCCGGACCTGCTTTGATACCACTGTTGGGTGTTGGAAGCAATGGAAGCACAATGGAGAAAAACGAGATGCTGTAATAGATTGCTGCAAAACTGAAGTGTGGATGCTCAAGGGAGAGCCAACATAACAAAACCCTAGGGCTAACTGCCCTAATTGGACTAAGTATCGCAATAGTTTTCGGGGCCTAGCTTATTAAAACTGTAATTACAATTTTGGATAGTGTTGTTTTAATTTTAAAAAACAACCCTAGTAGACTTTTTAGACAAAACTGGGATGGAGGGAAAACAGTAGAAAGGGATGTTCAAGAAGAAGCTTCACAGGTGGATCCTATAGAATCGGGAGTCTGGCCGACCCAACAAACGCTGACTGGAAGGATTGTTGTTGTAGAAGGATGCCTTACAGCAAATTATTTCTCAGCAGCTATAAGCTAATCTAGAAGGATGCCTTACAACAGCAAATTATTTCTCAGCAGCTACAAGCTAATCTAGGACAGTCAGAGTTAAGAAGGATCGTTCAAGTGTTGTCTATGAGACCATCTAGAGAAGACAAAGGAAAGGCTCCGCTGGAGCCAAAGTCTAGTGTACATACAATCAAACATGTAAAGGTTAACGTGCCAAATATTGCAAATTAGACCCAAAAAGTATTATGGTCGGATGGCAGACCGTAGCTTTGATGTAATTGAGAGTTGGTTACACAAACGAGGCAAGGCATTCGCCATTTCTAAAATCAAGAATGACATCAAGAATATCTGCGAGGCCACAACATGTTTACTCAGGCAACGGATAGTAGTGGATAAAACAACAAGGGTATGAGATAGCATCCACTATCCCGAAAGGGGTTCAAAAGGAAATTTAGAACGCTTTCCTACCTCATGGCGAAGCGTCCTAAGCTTGGGATTCGGATATTTATCTTCATCAAAAGAATTTGTCAACAGCCGAGTACACTAATAGTTTGGGGAAATAGTCATAAAGCTATATGAACCTCTTCCTCAGACGGTGCAAGAAAAAATTATATCTTTAGACTACATGATGGAAGTTCAGGATAAGTATACAAGCACATTTGATGAAGCAACAACTATAGCAATCAACTTAGAAGATGCTACAAGAAAGCAAAGTGGGTTTATCTAGGCTAGGGCTTAGTATGAGTACCCGAAGAAAAGTGGTTTTCAAAAGAGGTGGATTAGAAAGTCAAGTGCCCCACAGCCTAGTGGCCAAGCCAAGCAAGCCAAGCCAACTAGGGGTCGTTCAAATACAAGTACCACTGTTGGAGTGAAAAGTAAAGTAGCTCCAATGGCAACACGGGCTTGGTTGAAATCCTCTTTTACCCCTGAACAAAAAGAAAAGGCGAGGAGAGAAGGCCTATGCTTTGCTGCCTTCAACCTCATCAGTGAATGGATTGTCCACATAATAAGGAACGTCTGATGGCTGGGATGGTAGTCTCACAATGCGACATGGAAATGCAAGAGAGTCCCAGAGCTGACTAGATGCAGCGGCAGCTAGCGAAATATTCTCAAAGCTCACTACCTATGTTATTGTGTGTATCTATTACTAGCCTTGTGAATTGTGCACCTGATAACATTTAATCTAAGCATGTAGCAATGGGGTATACATCCTCTAATGATACGAGTTAAGGTAGGCGGTGGGGTAGACGAACACCCAAAACTAAAACCTCATTAGAAAAAAATTAATGAAGTAAATGGACAATTTGACTTGATAACCATATTGTCCACGTTTGTCTTAAAAGATCCAATTATGTTTGACACATGTCCAACCGTGTGGTTACCCGTAAGAATGGTTTTATATGGCTGCCTAGATGATGAACAATGAGCACCCATGCACTAGTACATGAACAACTTGCACTAATAAATGTACGATGTTTTCATTTTCAAATTGTGAAAATAATTTATATACATTGTCTTGCATTGGGTTCACTAAGTTGTGTTCTCATTCATTGTGCATAAGAAAGCTGCCTCTTGTTTTCGTATGCCATGTTAATTTTGTCAACGAATTTGACTAAGATTCATCTCCTAGTACAAAAGTGTTCGACTACTAGTACAAAAGTGTTCAACAGAGCGTTCGGTAGCTGTTTCCCATTCGGGTACCACACCGCCTACCCTAGTTAAGATGAAAGGATAAGTAGTCAAGACACGATGCAATTAACTCCAAGCTTGTGTAGAGGCTGAAACTGAAAACCAGCCCATCTGACTGCACGTGTACAGTCAGATTGGCAAATGGAAGTTCCACTCAAGTACGGGACCAAGGGTTACCCAATTCGAGCTTCGTATGCATGTTGGAAATGACAACAGAGGTATCCGCAGCAGAAGACTGATAGATGTGCAAGCCAGTAAGCAGATAGTGCTCCAAGAGAGATATAGAACCAAGAAAATATATATTTCCGTCCAATGGACAATATACAAAAAGGAGCCCAGAGTCCCACCAAATCGTGGTCCTCTGTCCTTACCAAAAGGTGTTGTCCCACTACCTCAGTGACGCTCCCAGATCCCTAAGCCTGAGTGCTCCTCGTAGAGCTTCTATAGACTTTAGTCACCGTGCCTTGATGCCCTGAATATCAGCCTAGGTGTGCAGCCCCTTCCTGAGCAATGTCTTCCTGGATGTAGACCCAACCCTGCTGCTGTGCTGCTCCAGTCTGCTCCTCAAATGCTGCTCTAGTGGATGTGATATGAGCCCTGAAGGCTCCCTATTTATAGGGGCTGGTAGCCCCCCATATTGGCTGACTAGGGGCCTGTGTGGACCGACCCAGCAGCCCTAGATAACTGACCTAACCAGTCTGTAAATCCGACTGGGGGGCAGCCCTTTGCAGGCCCTGCCTGGCCACATGGCAAGCAGCCACTAGACCAGGCCCGTCCTGCCCATGCCCTGACCTGTTCCACGCCCTATTACGGCTCCCAAATCTGCCCAACACCCCGCCATACTGCTACAGGTGCCTGCGTGGCAGATCTGTACATCTCCAGGCCTCCAAGGGGCTCTCCAAGGGGCTCTTGTTCTACCAAGTAAGCTCTCCTTTGTGCTGCTCACATGGCCATGTCTATTCTTTTTCTTGCTTGCATGCTGCCCACATGGCGGCCACAGTGTTGTGCATGTGGCAACCACATCAACCCCAAGTACACCTCGCCCATGCTCTCCTCATATGGGGGCTTACTGTTGGGGAGGTGACTTTTCCAACAGACCCCCTCACCGACACATCTTGGCCCGATCCCAACTCATCGATGAAGAGGCTCCAGTAGCTCCCATGCTGTAGCCTTCTGGAACATTGCGGTGTCGATGTCACTTCCTAGCTTTTCATCTAGTGGCTCCTGCTCCAATAGGTAATGTCCTGCACAAGCAAGCCACCTTGGTACACAGATCCATCTTTGTTAGCACCAGATGGCACCAATCATGTTCCCGCATTCGAAGTCGAGCAATCCACGTACCACAGTCCTCCAACTATCCCCCTCATGATGGATGAACAGCCCGGAGTCTTCCAGGCACCATGCTCTCAAAATCTGTTTCAACCCATCCTCCATCTGGCAAGGTCTGCAACAAAATAACATACTCGAGAAATCAAATCCCCTTAGGCCCTATCGAAGAATCCTTCTCTATGTCAACAATACCAGCCAAGCACCTAGATGGCTCCAAGCACTCAATGTTGTCCTTCACCTTCACAAGGTTTTTGACTCCTCATTTGACCACATCTCAATGTCAGACATCCTCACCATAACACCGAGTTCTACATACTTTACCTCGGCAACACTTGGACATGTCACCAAGAAAAGCTCTTTTGTGACCACCACATTAGCTGTACATCTAAACTAGCCCCCTTCTTCTTCTGATCTACCTTCTTTCTGCAATCCTTCGCAAAATGACCTGGCTTATCACAATAGAAGCACTTTTTCTTCTACTTCCTCTTCTTCTTGTTTTCTTCATCTAAAGAGTCCCCTCCATCATCAAACTTGTCTTTCTTGGGCTTATCTTTGCTAGGCTTACCCTTTCTCTTGCCTTTGCTTCTATCCTGAGCTATAAGAGCTTTGACTTCGAATCCGCTGTATTTCTTCTCCCAAGCCTCTTGCTGTAAAAGTAATGGTATCAACTCCTCAAATGTAACTGGCGTCGCCCTCTGCCCTACAATCCTCGTAGTCACGAAGCTGTTGTAGCTCCTCGGAAGCATGCCAAGCAATAGCCTAGCCAACTTGGTCGAATTCGTTCTTTGACCAATTCTTGTCAGTTGATCCCTCACCACCTTCATCTTAGTGATGTGATCATGTACTGAATCCCCCTATCCATGCTCATGCCATAGAGCTCCGTCTCGAGATCAAGAATCCTCGCTTTATTGGTCAATTCATACATGTCTCTCAAAGGGATCCATGCCTCAAAAGAAGTATCCACTATCTGTATGTGAGAAAATACCACATCTACCACGCTGGCACAATCACTACTAGTGCAGTTGTTGTGGCTAATTGGAGTCACAATGGGTTCAACATTAACTCTCTACCCGTCGCAATCTCCCATGACTCCCTCAACACTAAATGGGTCAGGACTTTCATCTTCCATAATGGGTAATTAGTCCCATCCTACTCGCCTGTGTCCCCAAAATTAGGAATAGCATATCTCTAGGCCACGACAATGAACTGAGTAGAGATAGAGTTTGGAAGTCGTACACCTGTCTAAACCTGAGCCTCCCTCAAAAAGATACTATCCTTCAGACATCGAAGTGGATTCCCCCAAGCTTTGAATCAAGGTCTCTCTTTAGGAAGCTCCACTGCTTGTGAACTTCCATTTATGGCTCTGATACCAAGTTAGAAATAACAACAGATGGTACCCATAGCGGAATACTGATAAATAGCCCATAATTCACACAGAAGTGTTTGACTATGGAATCCAAAACTTCTTTGTGTACTACATATGTGCAAGCCAATAAATAGACAGTGCTCCAAGAAAGATATAGAGCCAACAAAGATATATTTCCGTCCAATGGACAGAATACAAAAAGGAGTCCAGAGTCCCACCAAAATCCTGGTCCTCTGTCCTTACCAAAAGGTGTTGTCCTCCTACCTCCGTGCCACTCCTAGATCCCTAAGCCTATGTGCTCCTCGTAGAGCTCTGTACACTTTAGTCACTCTGCCTTGATCCTTGCACTTTGCTGCCTTGAATGTTCAGCTTAGGTGTGCAGTCCCTTCTTGAGCTATGTCTGTAGTACTCAACTCCTCTTGGTCTACTGGCTTACTGTTGTGATGCTCCAGTCTGCTCCTCAAATGCTGCTCTAGTGGATGTGATATGAGCCCTAAAGGCTCCCTATTTATAAGGGCTAGTAGCCCACGGCCGACTAGGGGCCTATGTGGACCGACCCAGCATCCCTAGATAACCAACCTACCACCTTTGCTGGCCCCGCCTGGCGAAGTGGCAAGCAGCCACTGACCCAGGCTGTCCTGCCCATGTCCCACCCTCTTCCAGGCCCTATTCCTGGCCCATAAGATTTTCCAAATAGTCGCCTTTTCAGCCTTGCTGTTCCGCCTCTATCCAAAACCTGTTCTAGCCTTGGAACGCCTGCTCATGCTCTGTACAATACCTTGCAGCCCCCCGTATTGGGCCGTACATTGGCGTAGTCAATCCGTACACGAGGCAAGGTCTCGTGATCCACAAGCCTTGATCTAGGCTGCAAATCTGCCCAATACCCCGCCATACTACTACAGGTGCCTGTGTGGCAGATCCATACATCTCTAGGCCTCCAAGGAGCTCTTGTTTTGCTAGGTAAGCTCTCCACTGTGCTGCCCACATGGCAGCCCATGTGCTATCCGTGTCGCAGCCCCATGTCTATTTCTTTTCTTGCATGTATGCTGTCTCTTGGTAGCCACTGTGCTGCCCATGTGGCAGCCACATCAGCCCCAAGTACACCTCCCCCTTGCTCTCCTCATATGGGGGTTTACAAATGGGGAGGTGACATTTCCAACAATGTGGAGAAGCTGGACCGGGATTATTCATGCATATATAGCCCTAGGAATAGCATGGCATTCGAAGAAGAATCCATCCATTGATTAGAAGAAACACATTTATCAGTTTAAGATGAACTATGTGCAATACAGTCTGCGAGGTAGAGTTGATCGAGGATGCATTGACTAGTACTAAGGCTTCCCAAGATGGGAAAATGGTCAACTTGGCTGATGTCACATGCACTCCTGCACTTGGGTTCAAGGTGACACTGGCTACATCGACAAGTGCATTATAGTTCCCTAATAGGAGATTTTGTCGTTTGTTGTGACCCCTTTGTAAGCCCTTGTCCACAGACAGTTAGGCACAAGCTACGTAGGTCAATCTCTCAGCCTTAGGTCAAGTCAGAAGATCAGTTCTTGTTCACTAGTACCGATTGGAGAACAATAGCTTAGTGTTTCCATCTTAGGGTTTAGTTAGGTCTAGGTCATAACCTAGGTTAGGAGCCCCAGAGGGGCCCCCAAAGGCTGACCAAGAAGACCCAGGGAAAGCAAGAAATGCAGCCTGCAAAGGCTGCCGAAAAAGTCCCCTGGCAATTGAGCCAACAGGGGTTGAGCCAAGAGGGGCTATTTATAGGCTGGAAACCAAGCCAACCAGCCTGTAAATCATTGGCTGTTTACAGCTTGCTGGTTGGCCCAGCCAGCCCTATAAAAAGGGCCATTGGCTGCCCTCATTCCTCACTCAGTAGCCCTCCAGACTTCAGCACTCCTTCAGCCAATCTTCAGCAGCCTCTGTGCCTCCTATTCTGACCCTGATCAGCCTCAGTCCCTTGGCCATCAGTTCAGCCATCTATGGGAGAAGTACATGCAGCCCTTTAGAAGGGTGTTGGACCAGCAAACGGAGTAAGGTTTGGGTACTGTTTCCACAGCTCTTTCCAGTTCTCTTTTACAGTTTTGCACAGCTCACTTCTCAGCTCTATATCTCAGACTTATCTCAGGCTCTTCAGAATCTATTACTCCTAGCGTTCACTCTCACACTCGTAGTTTTTTCCATACGTAACCATACGCATACGTCATACGAGTACCGAAGTATGATTGGAGTATGGTTCAGCCCTTGGGGCTGAAACATACGTGACCCTAGTTTTACCCAAAAAATTTCAGAAAAATATAGATTGATCATTGATCATTGTACACATTAAATTGACATAAAGGTATTAAACTGAAACTTGAAACTTGTATTAATTTTAAAGTCATCACTCATGAGTCATGAGTCGTGAATCGTGATTCATCATTCATGAAAGACTCCAACCTCCAGAGACCGTAGTCATCTGAATTCTAGATTTTATACATCATGATTCATACATAGTGTCCACTGTCAAATGATGGAATCATAGATCATCATAAAGAAAAGGCTGCCAGTGTGCCACAGCCCGGAAATAAAGCATGCATGACAATTCACAACCAATGAGGCTCAAGCCTCAAGCTACATCTTCATTCTCATCCTCTTGCTCATCCTCATCCTCATCATCATCTGCATCAATGCCTGCACCCTCCTCATCCTCCTCCTCCTCCACATCACTATCATCCTCATCTGCCTCGCCATGGAACACCAAAAGACTAGAGCTGCTTGAAGCTGCAGCAACATCCATCGTTCCTGTAACTGTAACAATAGGGGCTGCAATGTCTTCCCCCTCTATCTGCTTGCCTCGCTAGCAGCCTATCATCATCCTTCTCCTTGTTGACCATTTCTAGGGTCACTTCTATCTTCTCAAATCCCCTTTTCTTGATTTTGGAAATGAGACGCAAATTAGTATGGATGTATACTAATTTCTCGGTATTCTTTGGAAGCAGCCTATTCCTTCTTTTAGTATGGATAAGAGAGAATGTGTTCCAATTCCTCTCACAAGGATAAGCACATGTGCCTTGCGAGAGCACTCGAAGAGCTAACCGCTGCAAATTTGGTGTGTGAGCCCCAAATGTCTCCCACCATTTCACCCCTTGGTGCATTCTCTTTTCATCCTTTGCAATCGCACGAGCAAATGTGCCTGACATGGATTTGTAAATATCCAACTCATCACATAAGGTGCCTTGGCTGTCAACATCATACTTGGTGTACCGCTCTATGGCATCCATCCACCCATCGTGCACCTCCTTGTCACTATCTGGATTTTTCCCTCTCCAAATAGGATGGAGAACAAACGCTGCCGCATGCAATGGAGAATGCATCATATTCCACCTATCAATACACAAGGCTCTAACATCAGCCAACTTTGAGTATTCAATCCCATCAATAGTTGCCATCTTCT
Source organism: Dipteris shenzhenensis (assembly GCF_047967505.1). Taxonomy (NCBI): domain Eukaryota; kingdom Viridiplantae; phylum Streptophyta; class Polypodiopsida; order Gleicheniales; family Dipteridaceae; genus Dipteris; species Dipteris shenzhenensis. Next base: position 36,006,449 of record NC_141600.1, on the reverse strand, counting down.
CGACCATCCGATCAGTGAGTTCATATACAAGTCCCATGGTAGCCCCTTCCCTATCAGCCAGGCGAAGGATCTTCAAAATAGGTGCACAAAGCTTCACAATGAGTCTTGCATCTTGCCAAAATGAAGCACCCAATATAATAGAAGACACATGTTGTGCTTTCACAGTGCGTGACACCTTCTTCTTGCAATACTCATCACTGACAACCATGCGGCGCAATCCATTGTATACCTATTACCCTCTCATCCAACAAGTTTGCTAGCATGATAAACATGTAAGCAAACCGTGTTTGTGCTGGCTTCACCAATTCCTTCTTGCTGAATTTTCTATACATTGCTAACACGGTGTGTTTCCGGGTAACAAATGTCCCAATCATGTTAGCATGTACCAACACTGGCTTCACCCATGCAAGCTTTCCAATGTCCTCAAACAAGAGGTGAAGGCAATGGCATGTGCATCTAGTATAGAAAATGTGAGGCCACTCTTCCTCCACCAATTCTCCTGCCCGCACACAGTTAGATGCATTGTCCATACACACCTGCACCACATTTTCAGCCCCAACATCAAGAATGGCATCTTTCAGTATCCCAAAGATGTACTCCCCTGACTTATACTGGCCATTTGTGTCCACGGACTTCAAGAAGGCTGAACCAAATATGCATGAGACCATAATATTGATTATAGGCCGGCGTCGTGTCAGACTAACCATCACAAGTTATGGTGCAGCCATATTTTTTTCACTTATCCCGAAACTGTAGCATCTCTTGATCTATGCATACTGCTTCATTAGTTAGCTCCGTTGTGCGCAAAACATTGTAGGATGGAGGCTTGATGGTAGGCCCAACTTGGCCAATGGCACGAACCATCTCCAAAAAATAAGGGCTCCTCACCTTCCAATGAGGAATATCCTCTGCAAAGAAAAAACGACGAAGAGCAATGTATGCATTCTTTCGTGCTTGTGACTCCCATGCCTTTTCCAAGGTTCCCTTTGACATCTTCAACTTCTTTTGCTTTGGCTCATATGCACTGCCAGATGCATTTCCACTTGCAGTACCACTCACTGAGGCATCTCCTAAATTAGCCACATCTTCAACAAGCTGTTTTGCAACAGTTTTTAGGGCCGCCTTTGCCTGCAATCTTCGACGAGTATCTTTCACATTTTCAGGAGGAGCGGTACACTTGTCAACCCCCAAGCCTGTGAGCCCAAGAAAATGTGCCCTTATACGGGTCGGTCCTCCATCCCATGAATGAGGGCAATATTTACATTTACAAGTGTATTGGCCCTTCCCCAAAGGCTTTAAGGCCTACAAATTCCCATTCTGGTCCTTTTTGTCTTCCCATTTGCAGATTTGCAAGCTGCAAATTTGCAAAAGAGGGCAAATAAGGCATTGGGCAAAGGAACAATTTCCAAAGAGGGCTTGAAGCCCTTGCAGGCTGCCCTGTTAGATGGCATCAACTAAAGAGAGAGCACTTGCTACAAAACAGGAAAAAAGAGCAGCCATTGCAATTACCTTGATGCTTGGAGCAGGTAGAGCGTAGAGGCAAGCTGTGGGCTGCAACTATACAGTGACCACTCACCTCCAAAGCAAGTAGAAGAGGGCAAAGGGCTGCCTAAATAGAGGGCAGCAAGGTGCTGAAGAAGAGGGCAAAGGGCTGCCTAAATAGAGGGCAAACGCCTGCCTAAATAGGCTCTTGAGGCAGCAAGGTCGGTGTACACGCAGAGAGTCGGTGATTGCAATTTGGACGTAGACTGTAGTACGTACGGCCTTTCTTGGGATTCGGGAGCCTTCACAAGGACATTGTACGAGCCAAGCAATAATATAAGGTATGCATCCCGACCCCCCCCCCCCAAAAGTCACGTACGAAAATCCGTACGTACGACCGTACGGAATCCGTACGAAAAAAAAGGACCGTACGCGTACGGATGCAACAGTGCTCACACTCACGCAGTAATCCTACATACCGGTGGACAGCACAAGCCTCTTCCTTCCCTTGCAGAAATACCCTACATCATCAGTGTGGACAGCATCAAGGTCTCGGTATTGGTTGGAGTTGCCTCTCAGGTCGTTACGTGTGCACAGTGTACTCTTCAGAAGCGTGTTTCCATGCTCTCTCGAAGAATGTTATTTGTATCTTTCAGTTCTCCAAGTAAAAAGCAAATTCTCCCCTGATTGGGGTAGGGGGCCCTTAGTGGGTCCAGGGACCCAATCGGTTGCCGACTCTATTCTCTCTCTACCCTCATCTCCTTTCTCTCTCTATGGTGCATAAACGTTAATTCCTCGCTAAAGGTTCAAAGAAGGTTTTGCTGTTATTACACGATTAGATTACCGTTGCATGTGACATTGGTGTCAGAGCTTTAGTCTGTATCAAGCTTGACTACCGCGAGTGTATGGTTGTGTTGAGATCCGGAAAGGACACACAACCAAGCGCCATGGAAGGCTCGGGGAAAGATGTCAAATTTGAAGACTACGAAGAGGAGAAAGACAACCAAAAAGATACGCTTCCGCCTTGTGCTCAAGAGATGATGGAGAATCCTCTCTGGAGACAAAAGAAAGTTTTGAAGAAGAAGGAGAAAAGCCGCTGGAAGAAAGAGGAACCACAGATTTTGAAAAAATGAGGCACTGTGACACACAAAGCTCGCCCAGACAAAGAGGCAACAAAAACTAGACTAGGAGGCAATGCTCCTCCAACACAAACAATTGTTAGCCACTATGCACGCTAGTGTTGAGCGTGGCAGCAGTCACTACCACAGCTTTGTCATCGACAAAGGTAACACCACTTACCCGGTCCACACCAGATTTCGTCAAGTACGAAGGTCGTGTGACCACTCAACTATTCTTCAGTTTATTCATCAATTCGTTCCTCATTTTTTGTTAGCCCAAATTCAAGATGAACAAGAGATACCAGTGGAGTGGATGGATACAGACCATTTGCCTACTAGTGGAGTGGATGGATACAGACCATTTGCCTATTTCTGAGTCCACCTGGTTGGGGGCTTTTTCGAGGACAGATATCCCTCTCCGGGTTATAGCCTTGCGGGATGCACATGAGGATAACCCTTGTCTTTCAGGTTAATGCAAGAGGCAGACTCCACAGATCTTCAGAGGACATTCTTTTGGAGGCTCCTTTTCAACTTGTCAGGATTGCAGGATACATGGAGATGGGTAGAGACTCACAGTGGTATCTTGATCCAGACCCCATTCTTCTAGCTATTGGATCTTGGAGGCTTTGACTGTATGGAGGTTCCCCTATTAGATCCTTGCAGTGGGATCTAGGGAAATGGGAGTGGAGAGTTGCAGGACACCGAGAGAAGAGCATCCCCTTCTTTCGTTATACGGTCAGAAATGCCAGGAGATTCCAGCTCAACTGTAGGGGCCGGAGGCCCTCTAGAGCTCCTCATTGGGATACTTTTCAGATTTCTGCAGAGATGCAGAAAAACTTTTAGAGGAGATTTTGGAAATCCCTTAGGAATAGGAAAATCATGTTATTCATCTGGCTTACTATTCATGGAGGGATTGCAGTGAACCTGTGGAGATCCAGGTTCGAGGCTGACCCTACATGTCCTCGATGCCACTCAATAGTTGAGTCAATGCAGCATTGCCTTTGGGAGTGCACTCAGGCAAGGACAGTTTGGAAGGATGTTACTAGGATACTTTGCACTTTTCATACAGCACCCTTCTTCATGACTTGGGGATCAGTTGCTTGGTTGTCACTCACTGGTCCACAGGCTTTCTTTGAGGGACGTGACACGGACACAGCTTTCTTTGTTCGACGACATCTTGTGGAGTCATGCTCCCTCCGGGATGTTCCGTTTACTCCATTTAGACCTCCCCATGCTTTTGTAGACACATCTTGGGAGATTCTGGCTAGTATCACAGCATGGCATATTTGGAGAGCCAAATGTACAGAGGCTTTGGAGGACTCCCCGGTTCACCCTTCTCAGACTATGGCCAATATATGGACAGATAATATAAACTTTGATGGCCATTTGGGCGAACATACAGGGAACCTCCACGACTGCTACTGCTAGGAGGGTTGCTTTTCTCAGAGTCTGGAAGGATTGTCCTTTCTTCTCTGACTCTCCTTCAGGGATGAGGTGGCATTTTCAGCCGCTACCCGAGATTTTTGTTTGCTCATTTTGAGCTGTTTTTCTCATGCTTGACATGACGTACTCCCGCACTTGAGCTTGCTCTGCGGTTTTTATTCATACTTAATGAAGTACTTTATTTGGGGGGAGGGGAGATGAACAAGAGAAAGTCCACCTAGGAGCCCCTCATCTGACAAGTGAGGCGGTTACTTGGTGGCAATATTGGGCTAGTAAGCATACTGACCCACCAACTTTTAAGACGAATTGAGTTTTCTGGTCTCTCCTAAAATGGGTGGCCTGTGTTGTCTTACAATAACAAGTGTCATCACACTGGCGTAACAGTTGAGCATGTCTGAAAACGATAAGATGAAGCAATTCATTTGAGGATTGAACATTTACATTTCTTTTCCCATCCAGAACTTCGACCCGTCCGATTACAAGGGGACGCTGACTCTCGCCCAAAATCAAGAAATGATGCTAAAAGAGAGAAAGCCCAAGCAAGTCCAGAAGGATTCCAAAGCCTCATAGCAGTCAACCAACACAACGGGTAAGGATCAAAAGGACAACCAGTACCAAAAGAAAGACCGCCAGGGTTCTGGCCAGAAGGAGTCCAAGCCCAAGATGACTCCAAATGAGAAGGCTAAAGCGGGCATTACGGGAGGCTATCCATAGCCCGATGAACAGAAGCGGTACCACCAAGAACATCGTTACTTTCATTGCCACCACATCACTCGACATGGCAAGAAGGATTGTCCTAAGTGGCTTGCCGAAAAGCACCAAAAGCGCCTACTTTTGAAACGAACCTAATTTCTATCTCTGTCCTTGGTTTCATTAATCACAGGCGATGGCATCTCGTATTTCCTCCCAGCCTTATTCTCGTGGATCGCATTTCTTCTAAATACGTAATTTCTTTGTCTCATGCCTATCCACAAAACCCACAACTCCCTAGATGGTTCCCTCTGCCACATGTCATCATTTTAGCCCTTTTCTTGGTACACCATTTACCCCTCTCTTGGGGCACAATTAAACCATTTGCCCCTTGGCATTATTACACATTTAGGTGCACCTAGGCCTTAGTACTCAAAACCACCTAGTCAATGCCATTACACCCTCACCTAGGACCTTGGCAATTACTTCTCTTGACCATTTTATTTACGCACATTAAATATTACAGAAGTCGGTCATCTAAGAGAAAATGCCCACCGATCTTTCCGAGGTCATGCTATCTCGACTAGAGCATAACATTCCTTCCCTCTTCAAGCATCAGCGTCCTCGATGATGAAATCTGTGAACACTCTCGGTAACTGGTATACGGATTCCCAGGTAGCTTCCGATAGAGGTAGACCATGCCATGCAACCAACACCGTGGGGATCTTCCGATTGCGCACTTGCATTGTTCCTCGGTCCAGGATTCTTGTTGGTTTGCGCCTCGCATTATCCTCTATCTCCTGAAACAAAACCACACCTTCGATTAGTGAGTCACCAGTATGCAAAAATTTCTTTAAACGAGAAACATGAAACACTGGGTGCACCTTACACCCCGATGGTAATTCTAATTTATAGGCTACCTTGCCTATTCTTTTTAGAATTAACCACGGCCCACAGTATCGAGGTGATAACTTAGCACACTCTCCTGAAGTCAACGACTTCGAGTGCGAAGGAACTTTGAGAAAAACTTTTTCTCCTTCCTTAAATACTCTTATAGACCGGTTTTCATCCGCATACACCTTGGCTCTATCCATAGCCTGGCAGATATTAGCTCTCGCAAGTGCTAGCATCTCCCGCATCTGAACCACAAAGTTCGCGGCACTAGGCACTTTCTGAGGTATTCCAACTGTAGTTGGATTCGCTGGTCTATAACCATAGTTCAGCTCAAACGGATTGAACCCTGTAGAGGAATGTTTTCTATCATTGTAGGCAAACTCCAACAATGGCAACCACTTGTCCCATGTATGTTGCCTCAATGACACATATGCCCTTAGCATATCCTCTAAAGTTTGGTTGACTCTCTCCGTCTGACCATCCGTCTCAGGATGATCCCCACTACTCATTCCCAACTCAGTCCTTAGTGTCTCAAAAACCGCGGTCCAAAAATGACCGGTAAATCTGACATCTCTGTCTGACACTATGGATCTAGGCAATCCATGCAGACGAAATATATGTCTAATAAACAAATCCGCCACTTGCGGGCCACTAACAAACTCTCTAGTCGGAATGAAGTGAGCCATCTTGGTTAGACGATCAACCACCACAAGGATAGAATCATATCCTCCTTGTGTCGTAGGCAGCCCTACAATAAAGTCCATGGAAATGCTCTCCCACTTACTTAGTGGTATCTCCAAGGGCTGTAAAAGTCCGGGTGGCTTCACCCGCTCGGCCTTGCTTACCTGACACGAGAAACACCGTGTCACATATTCATGAATATGCTTTTTCATCTTTGGCCAAAAGAAATCTCGCTTCACGAGATCATATGTCTTCTCGACTCCTGGGTGTCCTGCACATCGGCTATCATGGCATTGTCGAATGACTCTCTGCCTGAGATCATTCTGACCAGGTACTACAACTTTGCCATTTCTTTTCAGCATACCATTCCTTATGGTATATCTTGCATAAGTTTGGCCTTTTCTGGATGCCAGGTCATCCTTTTCAATTTCCTCGGGTTTTAACACATGAGCCTTAGGCCATAAGCTCTGGACAAACTCATCCACTTTTTGAGTTTCTCTGATCTCGGTCATTAGAGCACTCTCTAATACCGTGAAACTCAAGTTGTGCATAATGCGAGACAACGCATCAGCAACCTTGTTATCTTTTTCTCTTCGGTACCGAATTGTTAAATTAAACTCCTGCATGAGCTCTACCCACCTAGCTTGGCGGCCCCTCAAGTCAGGCTGTTTACTAAAATGTTTCAAAGTATCATGATCCACATCCACATAAAACTCTGAACCATACAAATAATGCCTCCATATTTTCAAAGCATGGATAACAGCATACAACTCCAATTCATGAGTTGGCCAATTCCTTTGAGAGGGAGAAAGCTTCTTGCTTTCAAAGGCTACTCGCCTTCCCTGTTGAAGGAGAACTGCTCCTACAGCAATGCCACTTGCATCGGTTTCTAGGAACAACGGTTTCTGGGGATCAACTATTTTTAACACCGGTCCTGTGACCACATCTTGTTTTATGGTGTTAAAACTTTCTTGTTGATTCTGTCCCCAAATAAAAGGTACTTTATCTGAGGTCAGATCAGTCAATGGCGATACTATTTCGAAATATCTGAGGTCAAATCAGTCAATGGCGATACTATTTCGGAATATCCTTTGATATGCCTTCTATAAAATTGGACAAATCCCAAGAATGATCGCAACGCGGTCAGACTCTGAGGGATTGGCCAAGTTAGTATCGTAGCCACTTTCTTCGGATCCATTTCTACCCCCTATGGAGTAATTATGAATCCTAAATATTCAAGCCTAACCATACACAGTATAGTTTTCTTTTTATTTACATAAAGACTGGCTTTCCTCAAAGTACTGAACACTATTCTCAAGTGTTCACGATGCTCAGTAATACTTTTACTGAACACTAGAATATCGTCAATAAAATGTACTACAAACTTTCCGATATACGGACGTAGTAAATCGTTCATAAGCATGACGAATGTCGCTGGAGCATTGGTAAGTCCTAAGGACATTACCAAAAACTCGTAATGACCAAACCTGTTTCTAAAAGCGATTTTATGCACATCCTCGGCTCTAATCCGGATCTAGTGGTAGCCACACTTAAGATCTATCTTGCTGAAAATCACGGCTCCATGTAATGCATCTAGCAAATCATCAATCCGAGCCATCGGATACCTGTGCTTAACAGTGATATTATTCAATGCTCTGTAATCTATACAGAGGCGAAACGTATCATCCTTTTTCTTCTTTAATATCACTGGCGAAGCAAAAGGTGAGAAACTTGGTTGAATCTGCCCCAACTTGAGGTATTCTTCCAGTTGTCTACGCACCTCCGCCTCTTCAGTAAAACTCATTCTATAGGGAGGTCTATTTACAGGTTCTGCCCCCGGGATCAATTCAATCTTACGCTGAACTTTCCGCTCTGAAGGTAACCCATAAGGTAGTTCATCCCTAAAACATTCAGAGAACTTCTCTGATATCTCTTTAGCCAACTCGGCCATTTTTCCATCTTGGGTAGCCTCAGTGCTAGTTGATGCATCATCAATCGACTCTACCGATGCTATACACAGACACAGAAACTCTTTCGGAGTCTTTCGAATTTCCATGGCTGAAATCAATGGTCCTCGAGGTAAATCCTTTTCACCTCGCAAAACATATTCTACCCCATTCATCTTGAACTGGTAAATATGCTTTTTCCAATCAATGGCTGGATTTTTCCAAAACCAAGCCATGCCTAGGGCTATATCTGCGTGAACAAGTCTGGTTAGTTCAAAGTCCAGCTTCTCAACATAGTCCTGAATTCGAAGTTCCAACTGAGTAACCCTTTGGTCCCATACTTCAGTTGAACTTCCGTCCGCCATCCTGACCGTATAAGCATAGTCAGACGGACTAGTTTTCAACTTGAGCCTCTTAATAAGCTTCGAGTTGATTACATTGTGTGTTGACGCTAAGTCAAACAACGCAATCACATCATGATTGACTACTTGCCCTTTCATTTTAATCAACTCGGGCTCATCGAAAACCGTATACCCCATTGCTGCGGGCTTTGAAAGGATGTTATCAGGTGCACTGCTTACTAACTTAGTAACAGACACACTTAACAACACATGTACTAACCTCTGAGAAGGTCCCGCCAATTGCATCTGCATATGTTCCGCATTGGGACTCTCCTGCATTTCCGCGTCGCATTCAGATATTATCATATTAGCGGTGTGACGGTCTTTATTCAGTGGACAATCTTTCCACTGATTTCTGAAGGCAGCCGAAGCACAATCCTTCTTTTCTAGCTTTCTCTTTTTGTTCAGGGGTCAACGAGGACTTTGACCAAGCCCGGGCTGCCATTGGAGTTATTTTCCTTTTCACCCAAACGGTGGTACTTGTTTTTGCTGGTCCCTCAACTGGCTTCACCTGCTTGGTTTGGCCACTTGGCTGGGAGACGCTTGTCTTTGAAATCCATTTCCTCTGAGATCCCCCTTTTCTCGGGTACTCATACTAAGTCCCTGCCTGCACAAATCCACCAGATCTGCCTTTGGCATCCTCATAGTTCAAGGCTACTGCAATAGATTCATCTAATGTAGTCACATATTTAGCCTGAACTTCCATTTTAATCTTGTCGTTCAGTCCATAGATATAGTCTTTTAATTGAACCGACATAGGAAGAGGGTCTGTTATCTTCATAACACATTCCCTGAACTTGTCAGTGTACTCTGCCACCGACAGATTCCTCTGACGAAGGTTTCTATAAGCATCCCAAGCTCGCGACTCTTCGTCAGGTGGAAGAAAGTGTTTCTTAAATTCAGCTTTAAATCCTTCCCAGGTGGTAGGGGCAACTTGATCTTTCTGTTGCTTTATCCACCATCTATCCGCTGCCTCAATTAACACGTGAGTGGCCTCACGGATTTTCTTTAGATTAGATCTGATTTCACAAATGGCGAAGGCTTCTTCCCACTTGTGTAACCAAACCTCGATCACATCAGAACTGCGCTTGGTCATCCAACCAGCATACTTCTCCGGTCTATAGTTGGCAATAATAGGCACCTTAACCTTCGCACGCTCTGATGAGTGTATACTGGGCTCTGGCTCTGCTGGAGCTTTGCCCTTATCAATTCTAGATGGCCTAGCCGATAAGGCTTGTACCATCTCCCTAATCTCATTCTGACCAGCGTTCACTTGAAGCTGCTGGTTCATGATTTGCTGTAAAGCATCTTCTAATACCAAAATTCTACCTACCAGAGTAGGTGTTGTGTGATGGAACATTTGTTGTGTAGACCGTGCTCTAGACTCACTAGGATTCACCCTAGAATCTTGTCCTTCTGCCTCCATAGTTTCAAAAGGGAGAGTAAGTTTTTTTTTTTCAAGATTCCCCTTTTGTTATACAGGGATAATAAACGGCAGCCTCTACTGTACAGAACGAATCGATTGCAAACTCAAAATTTATAAAAGAGAAAAAAAGAACTGCTCCCTGGAAACTCCACGCAATCCGAGTTCATACGCTCCTCTTTCTCAGACGTACCCCCTCTTCCAGAATCCCGTGCCTGGTGTAGACCCACCTGAAGTAAACTATTGACTGACGTGACGCCTTTACACTACGCAGGCTATCATCTCGCTCCACTCCACACAGGCGCTACCTTTCTTCCATCTCTCAACACCTGGATGCGCCTTCAGAATGCTACCCGTTTCGGTAGGGAAAAGCAGACACTTAGCGATTCGGTCCGCACTTGACAGTGACCAGAAGCCCCTGAACTTCTTCTAGATTTCCATTGTGCCGGAAACTGAAATCGAGGACCACCAACTCGTGTTGACACAAGTACACTTATGCCACCACACAAAATCCACGCAAAGCCTGCCCGTCAACAATGCGCCATGCCGTCGCAGCACAACGCCAACCTGCTCCGCTATTTTCCCCCTCGTCAAACTTGCACTCTACGCCTATTGTTCACCTGGAGAATACCGTCAACCTGCTCCGTTCATCGACACCTCATCGAAATCCCCCGCAACCCTTCCAATCCGTCGCACATCACGAGCAGCCGCATTCCTTCTTCCACGCCTGCTATCCGCTATCACCGATCAAGTGATAGCACTAACTATGCACCGTTCGTAGCTTTCGTCACAGCTCACGAACTCCTTCCCTTGGTCTCTTCCCTTGGGCTCTGATACCAAAATGAAACGAACCTAATTTCTATCTCTGTCCTTGGCTTCATTGATCACAAGCGATGGCATCTCGTATTTCCTCCCAGCCTTATTCTCGTGGATCGCATTTCTTCTAAATATGTAATTTCTTTGTCTCATGCCTATCCATAAAACCCACAACTCCCTAGATGGTTCCCTCTGCCACATGTCATCAAAAAATGCCCACCGATCTTTCCGAGGTCATGCTATCTCGACTAGAGCATAACAACTTCTTTCGTCGCCAATGTATTGGCTCTTCCAGCCTGCCACCAGCCTCAGCTACAAATGCCGTCTTCCCTGCTTTGAACGACATTCCCTCAATGGTATTTCAAGGTAACAAGGAGGGCAACCTCTCAGACCACAGGAAGGCTCTTATTCGAGCATATGGCACAGCTAACAAGATCGGATGCTGATCGCCTTGGCAAGGATTTTGTATAGGGTGCCCAAAAGAGTGATGGGTCTTCAATAGGATACAGAATTCATGTTGCCACCTTTCGGGATAAGGTGTATGAGTCCCTCGGTTAGTGAGTCGGGCATCTCACCCGAGTCCCAAATGCCCTGCAAGGCTGAAGTAATATGATCACCTATCATATCCCAAAAGGCTGTTAAAAAAGATGGAGTAAGACCATCAAAACCAGGGCACTTGCCCTTATGAAGGGCGGAGAGAGCATTCATGAACTCTGTGTTGGTGAAGCGTGCATCAAGTGAGCATATCATCTCTGGTATGACCAACACAGGTAAAATCTGCCAAACTACATCTCTAGCCTCATCTCTGGCCTGTCTGTCAAGATCTGCAGAAAGAAGGGATGCATAAAAATATGTCGCTAAGTGCATGACAGTATCCAGATGAGACTGCAAAACGCCGTCAGAGTCAACAAGCTGCCTGACACTCTCTCTACTATGTCTAGGTCCACTTGCCCTAATGAAGAGCAGAGAGAGCATTCATGAACTCTATGTTGGTGAAGCGTGCATCAAGTAAGCATATCATCTCTCGTATGATCAACACAAATAAACTCTGCGAAACAAAAAAAACATGGATACACCTGAAGGGAGAGGGTGAGGGAAGGAGGGAGATAAGAGAGAGAGCAAGTCTAGGTTGAACAAGGGGGAGCTGGAAGGGGAAGAGGGAGGGAAGCAAGGGAGGGGACAGTAGGAAAGGGGGAGAAGTGAAAAGGAGAGAGGGAGGGGAGGAGAGAAGGAGAGGGAGGGGAGGAGAAAAGGAGGGGCAGAGAGGAGGAGAGGGAAAGGGGGGGGGGAGGTGCGAGCAGCAGCGCAGACGGGGGCGCGGGAGCAGCAGCGGGGGGGCAGCGCAAGCAGCAGCGCCGGGGGGGGAGCGCAAGCAGCAGCAGATGGGTGGCAGTGCAGCAGCCGCCGCCGCGGGGGGGGAGCGCAGCAGCAGCGGGGGGTAGCGCAACAGCAGCAGGGGGGTAGCGCGGTGGGGCGAAGGGGGGGGGAGCGCAGCAGCAGCGCGGGGGGCAAGGAGAGGGTTTGGAGAGGGGAAGGGAGGGGGCAGCAGCAAGGAAGGGAGTCAAGGAGGGAGGTAGGGGAGTCGAGGGGAGGGCAGCAGGAGGAGCGGGGAGCAGCAGCAGTCCGAGCTTCAAAACTCTGAAGACAATCTGAACCAAGCCCTGATTTTTGAAATGTAGGGTTTGCAAAAATTAGGGTTTTCTGCTGTAGGTCAGAAAAGCCAGTATATGCCATGAAAGAACAGCGCAGGACAGCTCCAAATGTCTTCAAAACAGGTTGTATTCCAAAGCAACTTTGGAGCAACTGAACTGAAACCCTAAAATCTGTTATTCTTTGAAATGTGAATAGTCGAACTTATGAAGTGCTCTTGTAGATAGTGCAGCAGTTGGTCGAAGGCCTGAAGAACTCCAAAATGCACACACAGGTCCGAAATGTGCAAGGGAGTAGCTGTATGTGCTCTAAATGCGAAGGCAGGTCTCAAAACTTGCAAGGCAGCTCAACAAGGCAGTTCCGAAGTGTTGCAGCAGGTCAACACAGTGAAAAACAGCTGATGTAGATGTGTTGTAGACATATGCAGCAGATATTCGGAGGCCTGGTGTGCTCTAGCAAGAGAATGGTCCGAAATGCAAAGCCAGACCAGTACGCAGCACTTGGAGGCGTGGAAACTGCTCGGAGGTGGCGACTATGGCGCTGGAGCTGCTTGCCGGTGGTCTGGTATGCAGCAGTACCACACGGGATGGAGATTGTGGTGACGAAATGCTCCAAAACGTCCTTGGGGAAGCACGCGTGCAGATGCGACCTGAAGGAAGCGCTGACCAGCAGCTAGCACACGGGATGGAGATTGTGGTGACGAAATGCTCCAAAACGTCCTTGGGGAAGCACACGTGCAGATGCGACCTGAAGGAAGCGCTGACCAGAAGGTAACACGTGCAGAAATGACCTGAATGAAGGCGAAAGGAAGAGGAGGCAGGCTGTGGAGGCAAAACCAAGTGCAAACGGCTAAAGGAAGAGGCAGCTAGAGGCGAAAATGAGCACGCTGCATAGGAGAGGCGACTGAGCAGAGTTAGGGTTTAGGCGAACATGAGCAGGCTGCATAGGAGAGGCGACTGAGCAGTGTTAGGGTTTGTTGGAGAAGATGATGTCGTGGCAAGGCACCTAGGGCAAGACTGGCCTGCTCTGATACCATGTTAGAAACATGGTGGAGAGAAGTAGAAGTAGAAGTAGAGTCTATTAACGTCCTTGGGGGGCCAAAAATGACCCATGGGACCCGTCTCAATACAATGTAAATGATGCTCAAATGAAGACATGACAAAAGGCTTTGATTCATTCATCAAGTATATCATGACATGTGAAGTACAAGCCTTATAAAGGCTACTCACTCACACACTAGCACCTAGTGCATATGGGATAAGTCCCATGATGACACGTGGCACTCACACAAAGACTAGTACTAGATCACCTAGTACTACACACCAACACACTCTTTGACTATGATATCTCCAACAATCACTCCTTACCAGGATTTTGTCTCATCTCTTGAAGCCAACAAAACCACGGAATCTATGGCAGAGATTACGGAGTCAATGAAATCCGCATCGCCAAAGCTCAAGCATCGTACACACGCCAAGCTAACAAATCCAAACGAGATGTCCAGTATAAAGAGGGTCAATGGGTGTATTTAAGAATAAACAAGCAAAGATTGAAGCAGGTAGGCAAGCAATGCCCTAAGCTATAGCAACCTGAAGTTCTTGATGAAGCCGAAGTTTTGCAACCAGAGCAGATCCTTCTTCATAAATGGAAGCATGGCTCTGGACGCAGGACCTAGGAGTTTTATACCAAGTTTCATGATCGAGGTACCCATGAAGCAGTGTCGTTGGACAAAGACTTTTTCCAAGAGTTCCCACAAATTTTGGTGTACTACTTGGAAGCATTGAACCTACCGCCAAGTTAAGCAAGAGGGAATGTCACATGCACCCGTGCAGTTGGATGTAAGGTGACACACTGGCTACATCGACAACAGCGTTATAGTTCTCTAATAGGAAAATTTGTCGTATGCTGTGAGCCCTTGTCCAAGGACAGTCACGCACAAGCTACGTAGGTCCATCTCTCGACCTTAGGTCAAGTTAGAAGATCAGTTCTTGTTCGCGGGTTCCAACAGGAGAACAATAGGTTAGTGTTTCCATCTTAGGATGTAGTTAGGTCTAGGTCATAGCCTAGGTTAGGAGGCCCCTCTAGGCCCAGAGGGACCCCCTAAGGCTGACCTAAAAGGGTGTTGGACCAGCAAACGGAGTAAGGTTCAAGTACTGCTTTCGCAGCTCTTTAAAGTTCTCTTTTATGGTTTTGCACACCTCACTTCTCAGCTCTCTTTAGAATCTATTACTCCTAGCTGTCACTCTCTCACTCACCTAGAAACCCTACATACCGATGGACAGCACAAGCCTCTTCCTTGCTTTGCAAAGGTGCCCTACATCGTCAGTGTGGACAGCATCAAGGTCTTGATATCTCAAGTCGTTGGATCTGCAATACATGTGCATAGTGTACCCTTCAGAAGCGCGTTTCCGTGCTCTCTCAAAGAGTGTTATTTGTATCTTTCAGTTCTCCAAGTATAAAGCAAATTCTCCCCTGATTGGGGGAGGGGGCCACATGGACCCAATCGGTTGTTGACTCTATTCTCTCTCTACCCTCATCTCCATTCTCTCTCTATGGTGCATGAACGCTAATTCCTCGCTAAAGGTTTAAAGGTCTTGCCGTGATTACACGATCAGATTACCATTGCATGTTACAACTGATGAGATCGCAGAAGAGTTCTCTTATTGCTTTAGGGATGATTTGTCTTATGGGTTATCTCCAGAGCAAAAAGTGCAACACAAGATTGAACTTATTCTGAGGATATAACTTACCAATAGGCCTCCCTAAAGATCAGTGTGAAAGCCATAATCTTCATTGTTCAACAAGATAGATCTTAAGAGTGGCTATCATCATATCCGGACTAGAGCCAAGGACGTGCACAAAACCACTTTCAAGAGCAGGTTCGGACAATATAAGTGTTTTGTAATGCCGTTTGGGATTACATGTGCTCAAACTATCGTCATGTTTATGAATGACTCACTACACCTGTTTACTAGAAAGTGTATAGTACACTTTATTGACGATATTCTAATTTACAACAAAAGTATTGCTGAGCATCGTCAACACGTATGGAAAGTGTTTAATACTTTGAGGAAAGCCGATCTACTTGCTAATAGAGAGAAAATTGTGTTGTGCACTATTAAACCTCAATATCTAGGGTTCATTATTATTCCTGATGGGGTTGAAATGG
This sequence comes from Dipteris shenzhenensis, assembly GCF_047967505.1. NCBI lineage: Eukaryota > Viridiplantae > Streptophyta > Polypodiopsida > Gleicheniales > Dipteridaceae > Dipteris > Dipteris shenzhenensis. The sequence continues at coordinate 35,990,736 of NC_141600.1, read as the reverse complement.
ATCCATAGAGGATGGCTGCAATATTTGTGTAGCCAACTCCTCAAAATGTGACTACATTGCAATCACTCTTTGGATTTGTCCAATTTTATCAAGACATATCAAAGGATATTAAACATAGTGTCACCTTTGAATGAGCTGACCTCAGAGAAAGTACCTTTTGTGTGGGAACAGAATCAACAAGAGAGTTTTAACACTATAAAGAAGGCGGTGGCCTCAGGTCCGATGTTAAAAATTGTTGACTCCTAGAAACAATTCATCCTAGAAACCGATGCAAGTGGCATTACAGTAGGAGCAATTTTGCTCCAAGAGGAAATTCCAGTAGCCTTTGAAAGCAAGAAGTTTTCTCCCTCCTAGCGTAAGTGGCCAATTCATGAACAAGAGTTGTATGATGTTATTCATGCTTTGAAAGCATGGAGGCATTACCTATATGGTTCCTAGTTTTACATGGATGTGGACCACAATACTTTGAAGTATTTTTATAAACAGCCTCTAGGTGGGCAGAGCTCATGCGAAAATTTATTTAATATGAAGATTTGAAACCGAAGAGGGAAGGAAAATAAGGTTAATGGGCAGAGCTCATGCGAAATTTTATTTAATATGAAGATTCGAAACTGAAGAGGGAAGGAAAATAAGGTTGTTGATGCGTTGTCATGTATCGTGCATATAATATGAGTTTCACGTACTAGAGAGTCCTCTAATGACCAAGATAAGGGAGACTTAGAAAGACGATGAATTTGTCCTGAGCCTTTGAAGGCTAGTGTGACTAAACCCGGAGTAATAGATGAGATGGCATCTATAAAAGCCCAAACTTATGCAAGATATACCATGGATGATGGTATGCTAAAACATAATGGTAAGGTAGTTGTACCTAGTGAAAATGATCTCAGGCAAAGGGTCATTTGACAATGCCATGATAGCCCATGTGCGGGAGATCCAAGTGTCTAGAAGACAACATTTCTTTTGGCCAAATATAAAAATGCATATTCATGAATCTATGACATGGTGTTTCTCATGTCAAGTGAGTAAGGTAGAGCGGATGAAGGCACCTGGCCATTCGCAACCCTTGGGCATACCATCAGGCAGAAAGGAGAGCATTTCCATGGACTTTGATGTTGATCTACCTATGACACAAGGTGGATATAATTTTATCCTTATGGTGGTTGACCTTCTTACCAATATGGCTCACTTCATTCCAGCTCGGAAGTCTACTAGTGTCCTACAAGTGGTGGATTTGTTTATTAATCATATATTTCATCTGCATGGATTACCGAGATCCATACAATGTTGGAAAGGTCACCTCCCCATCTGTAAGCCCCCATATGAGGAGAGCATATGGGAGGGGGGGGACCTGGGTCCTGAGGGATGGCCACATGTGCAGCAAGATGGCTGCCATGGGGGCAGAGATCAAAGAGAAAAAGGAAAGTACCTGGACGCATCAAAGTGGTGCAACACATGGTGTCAAGACCATGGCAGATGGCGATAGATACATGGCATAGATCTGTCCTGGAAGAGACAGATCTGGAGCAGCACAAGATGGCAGGGTATCCCGGGTACCAGCACCTACATGGCGAGCTATCTAGCGAGGCGTGTGGGTAGGCACATGGCCTGCAACATACCCTAAAGATGGCGCAGGAATATGGCGGGACAGACCCATATGAGGAGAGCATGGGGGGTGCGTGGGTGGTGGACGGACCAATGGCCACATGTGCAGCAAGATGGCTGCCATGGGGGCAGAGATCAAAGAGAAAAAGGAAAGTACATGGACGCATCAAAGTGGTGCAACACATGGCGTCAAGACCATGGCAGATGGCGATAGATACATGGCATAGATCTGGCCTGGAAGAGATAGATCTGGAGCAGCACAAGATGGCCGGGTAGGCACATGGCCTGCAACATACCCTAAAGATGGCACAGGAATATGGCGGGACAGATCAGCAAACAGGTCGGCCAACAGCAGAGCTGGTTGGGGCTGGTTGAGCCAGCCAACCAGGCCTTGGTTAGGCTGGTCAAGAGGGCTGGGTCCCTGCCTGGAACAAAGGCTGCAAAGGGCCTAGTAAAGACCCTTATATAGGGCCCTGGTTGGGCTGGTTGGGGGCAGCCAACCAGGTCGGTTTTCATCCAGACTGAGTCGGCCAAAATAGGGCTGACCAGTAGACTATTTTGACCAGGCCTTGGGCCTATAAAAGGAGACGCCCTGGGCCTCATAATTCATCCAACCATCCAGCAAGAGCAGGAGCAGACAGGAGCAGCCAGAAGCCACTCCCTTGGGCCTCACACTGGGGGTGAAGGAGAGTGAAAGGTGTGTTAGAATTATTATTATAATTCAGCAGTGACCAATGTAATGTAATAAGTAGGTTAGGGGCACTTTTCCCTCATTTAGAGGCTTTTCCCCCTAACCACAGTTAGTTCACTAACTACGGTTAGTGAAGGATAAGGTTTTGTCACTTAGACAAAACCCATCCCACTTCTTGTAACAGTCACTTCTTCTATTGCAAGCACTACTCTCTTGGTTCCTGCTCTCTCACTCTCTCGTTTCTAACATTTGGTATCAGAGCGAGATCCTGCTCCTAGCTTCCTAGCCCGCAAGCTCCCTGCTCCCTGCTCATTAATTCCGTACAGCAGCCCACGCTTCAGTTCTTGAGGTGCCGTACACCCTGCGCCGTACGCATGCTCCCTACTCAGTGATTCCGTACATCTGCCGTACAGTCAACCATACTGTTTGCCGATGTACCGTACTGTTTGCCACCGTACGTTTTATAAATCTCCTATCCTACTCGTCCGTACAGCAGGCACGTCACCCGCACAACAAAGAGCTTTGTCCATACAACAGACGCTACCTGCTCCGTACAGCAGGTGTCCGTACATCGTACGGTCAACCAAGAACTAGTACATGTCGTACGGTACTCTTGCACCAGTCGGTACCTACTTTGTTGTACGTTCCGTACTAGGTTGTACGACCTCACACGTGCGCTCCGTACTTGGCCGTACCAAGCAAGACATCGTACAAGATACCGTATAGCCATTGTACAACTGTACGCCCAGATCTCCAGCTCGGTGCAGTTGTCCCATTCAACCTTCATGTGCATTGATGTCCTCTTGTAGGTGATTCTTTGCTGGTACCTTTTTCAGGGAGCGATTGTTTGGGTAAGAAGATTTTTAGGCCGGCATTGTTTGCAGATAGCCATTGTTTGGCTTAGATCTTGCAAAGAATTTGGGGCATTTTGTATTTGTGGGCAGACATTGCAGTTGGGTTGCAGGTTGTCCAAGAAATTGGGGTTTTTGCAATTACATTGCAATTTTGTAGTGAAATTTGGGGCTTTTGGAGACAGAGTGCAATTTGTGCAACATTTGGGGCTTTCAGACCATTTGCCCTCTTTTGTATGCAAGCTCCCACAAGAAATTGGGGCTTTTGCATTTAAGTTGCAATTTTGCAGGTAAAACGGCAGTTTGGAAGTTTGCAGACAGCTTTGGACTCAATACAAGTCAAATTGCAGACTTTTGCCACCTTTTGCAGATTCTATTTGCAGATTTTTGGGCATTGAGCAGAGCATTGTGGTGCATTTTGAGCCTTTGACAGGCTGTGACAGTATTTGTCACTGTGGGCATATTTTTCTTTGCAGATTTTACTTGTGCATCTTACATCCCAGGAAGGGATTTTACTTGTTCAGTTTGCTGTATTTCTGAGTTTATCTGGCAAAAATGGCACAGAACAACTCAAATGAGGTGTTCGGGGTTCTCACACAGGAGGTCAAGTTGGATGGCACCAACTACTCCTTGTGGAGTTTCATGGTTCGAAATACAGAAATCTTTGGGATTATGTCAATGGAGATGAAGAAAGACCAGATACAACGCCTATACCTGTCACTCCTACAGCTGGAGGCAGGGGTAGAGATACAAATACAGCACAGGTAATTGGAGCAGCCGCTCCAGGAGCTCCCACAGCAAAGCAGAAAAGATGGGACTCTAGAGATGCACACTTTCAGTAATTTCTCTTTCTGTCACAAGGTTCATTATACCTCATATTCAGTCATGCAAGACATCTATGGCAGCTTGGGTAATACTGGAGAGTATGTTTGCAGCAAGAAACGATGCCAGAGTTTCCTTTCTGAAGCGAGAACTTTCCCATACACATATGGAGGAGGGAGATTCCATGAATTCTCACCTCACAAAGCTTCAGGATCTCAGGGAACCATTGCTGAACATTGATGAAGTCATTCTGGATTCATAGATGATCTCCACCACTCTGAACTCTCTTCCTGAGTCCTATCGCGGTTTCCACACCTCACTGAATTTGTCATTGAGAAGGGGCAGCAATCCTCTCTCCTTTCACGAGTTGGTAGGACTTCTATTGCAGGAGAAACAAACACGCAAAATAATGGCAACCCGGGCTGGCGAGCATGCTGTGCTCTCTAAGTTCAAGCCCAAGGGTAAAGGGCAGCATAAGCCTCATGCCCATCAGCCCACACATCAGCATAAAGCTGATTCTAGACAGCCTTCTTATAAGGCACAGGGTGATACAAACAAGCAGAAAAAGAAGGGCATCTGTCATTACTGCAAAAAGCCAGGTCATTATATTGGAGAGTGCAAGAAGCGCATAGCCAAAGAAAAGAAAAGGGATTCCGGTATGGCTATATCAGATGCATCAGGTCCACATTGCCATGATGGAGGAGATGTTGCAGCCAACTTGGTTGAAGAGCACTATGCCTTTTTGACTTGCACTTCAGATTTTTTAGTGGGTAGTTCAGATACTACAGCCACTAATGATGATGACCCATATGCTTTTTTGACTTGCAGCTACGATCCTTCAAAGGATGAATGCTCTTTCAGTGTTGATGAGACACTACATACTTGGTATTTTGATAGTGGTGCTTCAAAGCGCATCACTTCCAAGAAAAATCTGTTTGTAACTTTGCATTCTTTACCCACCAAGAAGAAGGTCACTTGTGCAAATAATTCTTCTCATTCAGTATGTGGAGTAGGAGATATTATTCTCACATCCACTGATGGCACAGATTTCAGAATTTCAGATGTACTCTATGTGCCAGGTATAAAGAAGAATTTGCTTTCAGTGTCCTCACTCAATAGAGGAGGATTTCAGGTTGTTTTTTATGATGACAAGTGTGCACTCACAGACAAAGAAAATGAATATGCTTTGAGGTTGTTTGGCACTTTGTATCGGGGTCTTTTTCAGCTTGATTTATATGAAAAGAGATCCCATCTTGCATTATCAGTTAGCACTCCCACTGCTACAATGCACAATGCGGAGTTGTGGCATGCCAGGTATGGACACATGAGTTATGGCAGCTTAATGACACTTCAGAGGCATGATATGGTTGATGCATTACCTCCTTTGGAGTCGCCTCCTCCTCATGCATGTGAAGGTTGCATTCTTGGCGAAATGCATAAGCTTCCCTTCAAGAAGGATGGTGCAGTGAAAGCTACAAGAAAATTGCAGCTTATTCACAGTGATGTCTGCGGTCCCATGAGGACACCTGCTTTTGGGGGTTATCTCTATTTTCCCAGGGGGGGTGACTTGCAGATGCATGCTTACAGTGACTCAGATTGGGCTGGAGACTATGATACTAGGCAGTCCACCAGTGGGAATTGTTTCTTTCTAGGACATGCTTGCATTTCTTGGTTGAGCAAGAAACAGTCTACAGTGGCTACCTCCTCATGTGAAGCTGAGTACAGGGCAGCTTTCACATCTACAGTTGAATGTGTTTGGCTGCATTGTTTATTTGCTGATCTTCATCTTTCATTGGAGGGTCCTTCTCTGATTCTCACTGATAGTCAGAGTGCTATAGCAGTGGCAAAGAATCCTGTGTTTCATGCTCGCAGGAAGCACATTGAGGTTCACTATCACTATGTCAGAGAGAAGTTGCATGCAAGAGAGATCAATATGATCTATGTGTCAACACATGACAATGTTGCAGACATCTTCACCAAAGCACTTCCACGTGAAAAGTTTGAGGCATTTCGTAGTGCCCTGAACTTATCTCCTTTTGGTGATTGATCATTTCCTTGTACATGACATTGGCACTGCAGAGGGGTGTTAGAATTATTATTATAATTCAGCAGTGACCAATGTAATGTAATAAGTAGGTTAGGGACACTTTTCCCTCATTTAGAGGTTTTTCCCCCTAACCACAGTTAGTTCACTAACTACGGTTAGTGAAGGATAAGGTTTTGTCACTTAGACAAAACCCATCCCACTTCTTGTAACAGTCACTTCTTCTATTGCAAGCACTACGTTCAGCTCTCTTGCTTCCTGCTCTCTCACTCTCTCGTTTCTAACAAGGTGTGCTGCAGACTGAGTTCCCTAGAGGCTGGACCTTGGCTGTCTTCTAGGGCAGCAAGGTGTTGTGATTTGGACGGAAAGTCTACTTACGCTCGAGGTGGAGGACGTGGGCTCGAGTCTAGAGATAGCCAACAGATAAGAGGAGTACCTTGTCGTAAGATCAAAGGACCACACCATTGGTGGGACTCAAGATGTATTGTGTCCATAGCTTTTGGATGGAAATATATTATTTTGGTGGTTTCTCTATCTGGCTGGTTCATTGTCTATTGATGAGTCTGCACATCTATTCTATGCACATAAGTTTTAAGAAGTTTGTGATTCCACACCCTACCCCACACACTGTGAGCTCCTGGGCAATTCTATCAGTCTTCCGCTGTGCGTACCCTCGGGTAATTTCTAACAACTATCAGGCAGAAATACTAGATTTAATCATCACTTTAGGACCGCAGTGTTTGATGGACTAGGGACTAAGTTGGAAATGAGTGGTTGGGGATTACTCGAAGACCAATGGTCAGCCGAAGAGAATCAATGTCACATGCACCCCTGCACTTGGGTGCAATGTGACACATTGGCTACATCGACAAGTGTGTAATAGTTCCCTAATAGAAGATTTTGTCGTATGCTGTGAGCCCTTGACAGTCAGACACAAGCTACGTAAGTCAGTCTCTAAGCCTTAGGTCAAGTCAGACAATCAAGTCTTGTTCACTAGTACCCACTGGAGAGCAGTAGGATGGTGTTTCCATCTTGGGGGTTTAGTTAGGTCTATGTCATAGCCTAGGTTAGGAGCCCCAGAGGCTGACCAAGAAGACCTAGGGCAAGCAGGAAAGGCAGCCTGCCAAGGCTGCCCAAAAAGTCCCCTGGCAAATGAGCTAGGGGGGGCTTTTATAGGCTGGAACCAAGCCAACCAAGCTGTAAAACAGCTGACTCAGTCAGCTGTTTACAGCAGGCTGGTTGGTCCAGCCAGCCCTATAAAAGGGGCCCTTGGCAGCCCTCTTTCCTCACTCAGTTGCCCTCCAGCCTTCAGTACTCCTTCAGCCTACCTTCAGCCCTTAGAGCAGCCTCTGTGCCTTCCCTCTTCTGGCCCTGATCAGCCTCTGAGTCAGCTGTTTACAGCAGGCTGGTTGGTCCAGCCAACCCTATAAAAGGGGCCCTTGGCAGCCCTCTTTCCTCACTCAGTTGCCCTCCAGCCTTCAGTACTCCTTCAGCCTACCTTCAGCCCTTAGAGCAGCCTCTGTGCCTTCCCTCTTCTGGCCCTGATCAGCCTCAGCCCCTTGGCCATCAGTTCAGCAATCTGTGGGAGAAGTACACGCAGCCCATCAGCAGGGTGTTGGACCAGCAAACGGAGCAAGGTTTGGGTACTGTTTCAGCAGCTCTTTCAGTTATCTTTTACATTTTGCACAGCTCATTTCTCAGCTCTATATTTCAGTCATCTCTCAGCTCTCTTTTAGGATCTATCACTCCTAGCTTTCACTCTCTCACTCACGCAGTAACCCTGCATTCCAGTGGACAGCACAAGCCTCTTCCTTACCTTGCAGAAGTGCCCTACATTGTCAGTGTGGACAGCATAAAAGTCTCAATATTGGGCAGCATTGCCTCTCAGGTCTTTGAGTCTACTATACGTGTGCACAGTGTACTCTTCAAAAGTGTGTTTCTGTGCTCTCTCCAAGAGTGTTATTTGTATTTCTCAGTTCTCCAAGTATAAAGCAAATTCCCCCCTGATTGGACGAGGGGGCCCTCAGTGGGTACAGGGACCCAATCGGTTGTCGACTCCATTCTCTCTCTACCCTTATCTCCTTTCTCTCTCTATGGTGCATAACGCTAATTCCCCGCTAAAGGTTTATAGAAGGTCTTGCTGTGATTACATGACCAGATTACCGTTGCATGTTACAATCAACCAGACTTCAGAGGATATGTTGAGTGCATATGTATCATTAAGGCAACATACGTTGAAAAAGTGGCATTTTGTAGTTGGCCTACAATGATAGAAAACATTCCTCTATACGAATGAGTCCAGTTGAACTACAGTTATAGACCAGCAAATCCAAACTACAGTACGGTAAGAGCTAATATCCACCAAGTTATGGATAGGGATAATCGCCCCGATATTGTGAGCCTTAATTCTAAAACGAATAGGCAAGATAGTCTACCTATAGATTGTGTTTTGATTCAGGAGATGGAAGATAATGCAAGGCGTAAACCAACAAGAATTTGTATCGAGAAGCAATGCAAGTGCGCAATGGGAAGATACCCACTGTGTTGGTTGCATGGCATGGTTTACCTTTATCCAAAGCATGGCATGGCATGGTTTACTTCTATTGAAAGAGGCTTGGAAATCCTTGTACTACATGTTGAGAGCATTCCCAGATTTTCTCATTGACGACAACAATGCTTGAAGAGGGAAGGAATGTTACACTCAAGTTGGGATAGCATGACCTTGTAAGGGTCATTCGGCATTATCCTTTAGGGGGGCAACATTTGTTTATGTTGTGCTTTATGTATATGGTTAGAAGGTTTTAATGCCAAGGTCAAAGGTGTGGGTCAATGGCACAAACTTGATAGATCTAATCACCTAGGCTTTAATATTATGACATGTGGCATCTAGATCCATCTAGGGATTTGGGGCTTTGCAGCTAAAACCAGAAGCGAAAGTCGAAACATGAGTTTCACTGCAAGGAGCAGCTAGGAGAATATTCATCATGCTATAGCCAATTACGTTTTGACAGAAATTCACCACGAGGCAAATAGCGCCCCAACCAATATCATGTGGCATAGCGGCACATCCTAGGGTTGTCATGTATCACTTCAGCAATGCACCTTCTAGTGACTCATGGAGCATCTAATGTTGTAATCCAATGGTAGTTACCCTATGCCATCAGTGGGTCAACACCATAAAGAACCATAATACTTGTTCCATTTATTTCTTTCTTTCTTAAAGTATAAGACTTTATGTGGTTAAAAACAAGGTATCAGTTACATTCAATGATGGAGCCAAGTACTTGATCCAAGCAAATCTCCTTTGCCAAAGCCTATAGCCGTTCAACAATGTATTCTCAAGACTCAAGTGGTAAGACTCTATCTATCTTGCTCATTGAGGATCAACATGTATTGGAATAGCATTGGAAACATGGTGAATGTCACACACACACAAAGCTCTCTAACTGTTATGGCTAAGATTGACTCTTTGATACCTCTAACGAGGCCAAGACCAAGCTAAAGCAGCAAGCCGACTCAGCTATCAAAGAGGACAAAGAAAGAGAAGTTAATGCATTGAAAATCAAGATAGAGGGACTTCCTAAGGATTGGCATCAATCAACTTTTATTGAAAGCTTTGAACAAATAAAGAGAGCAACATCAAGCATAGAGTAGCTAGAAGAGACTTGAATTAAAATCCATTTAGATGGTACACAATAGTATTCACTCTTGCAACAAGAGGTAAAGTTCATATTCTCAGACAATCCGAGTTCATATTCTTAGACAAATTGAAAGGTACGAAAGCATAGATACCAAAGGAGATTTAGATCCCAACTTTGGCAAAAGGCCACTGAGTTAACAAAGGTGAGGTCAGCTAGAAAGGAGGGTAATTGGGCCATCTATCATGAAAGCAAGCCTCTCATGAAGGATTTCAAATTGAAAGCTAAAGACTCTAGTCTATAACTGATGTTTGTAAGTAGATGGGATTGGGGGGCGGATGCACGCTTTAGGGACTCGCTCTTAATTCTCTTAATTGAATCTGGGGTTTTCTAGTCTCATAGACCTTTTGGTCTCTCGTAGACTTTAATAGGTCTCTCTCTCTCTCTCTCTCTCTCTCTCTCTCTCTCTCAACAACAAGATAGGATGGAACAAGGCAGACCCACACAAACAATGCATGTTCTTGGAAAATCAGGAAGGGGAAGGGAAAAATCTTCCTTGCAGCCTGTTACTTTGCACCTCCACAATCCCTAATCTACAAGAAAAATGACATATATCTATTGTAGACCCATGCATTTGAGCAAGGACATAGAGGAATATTCCAAGAAAGGTGCAGTCATGCTAGCACAAGATTTCAATGCACGAACTTGCTCCAATCAAGCACTAACAATAGTGGGAAGCTAGAAACCACTATATCTATGGACTGAACGACAGGATTAAAATGGAAGTTCGGGCTAAATATGTGACTACATTAGATGAATCTATTGCAGTAGCCCTGAACCATGAGGATGCCAGAGGCAGACCTCGTGGGTTTGTGCAGGTAGGGACTCAGCATGAGTACCCGAGAAAAGGGGGATTTCAGAGGAAATGAACTTCAAAGGCAAGTGTCTCGCAGCCAAGTGGCCAAACCAAGCAGGTGACGCCGGTTGAGGGACAAGCAAAGACAAGTACCACCATTGGGGTGAAAAGAAAAGTAACTCCAATGGCAGCCCGGGCTTGGTCAAAGTCCTCGTTGAACCCTGAGCAAAAAGAAAAAGCTAGAAAAGAAGGATTGTGCTTCGGCTGCCTTCAGCAACATCAGTGGAAAGATTGTCCATAAAAGATTTCTCATAGAGGAATTGGGGCTTAAAGTGCAATCACCCTGCCCCATCCTAATGGCTGAGATGGGTATGATACCTCTTGAAGGGGAGGCATTATGCAAATTCATGGCTTATCTCAACAAAGTTGAGAAGATGCATGCCAACAGGATACCTCACAAGACATAGGAAGCTACAAAAAACACTACATGGCACCAAGATGGGATGAAATTGATGGAATTATGGGGTATAACAGCTGCTGATACACCATAGGATGTTAGAAAATGGAATTCCCACCAGAGGATATCCCGCAATGGAAGACTAATAAATGAGCAGAATTACACGCAGAAGTGTTTCATTATGGAATCAAACTTAACTTGTGTGTACTTCACAACCATAGATGTATGTGCAAGCCAGTAAATAGACAATGCATCCAAGACAAATATAGAAGCAACACTGATAAATTTCCGTCTGTCTGAAACCAGACACAATATAAAAAGAGATGTGGACTACCACCAAAACATGGTCCTCCGATCTTACCAAAAGTCCTCCTACTATCTGCGTAGCCCCTCTAGATCTCTGAGCATGTGTGCTCCTCTGAGCTTATGTAGTCTCTATCCAGTGATCCTTCCACCTTGATGCCGCGTAGGTGGGCAGCCTCTCTTGAGCTAAGTCTGTAGCTTCTTGTATAGGTCTCCTTCACCTCCTAGAAATAGGCCCAAGGATAGTCCTTTTGCTGCTCATCCCTGCTCTCTCCAAGTGATTTGCCAAATGGAGGCCCAAAGGCCCCCTTATATAGGGGCTGAGCCCCCCTTGAATAAACCAACCAGCCAGCCTCATTATCACTGATGATGATGTCCGTCCCGCTCCTATTGCCCCAAGCAGTCCTCCTCAAGAAGAAGGAGGTCGTGGTGCAACAGGCTCAACCACAAGCACATGTAGGTCTTTCTCTAGAGCAGGGAAGATGGGATATATTGCATAGGCTGTCTTTAATTTCACTTTCAGTGAAGTGGTCAATTATACGTCACATTCTGTCATGCCGGACTTCGAAGCATGCTTGGAAGACTTTTAGAAGCAATGTATAAGGTTCTAATGAGGCAAGAGTCTCATTCTTTAGAAGAGAGCTTCATGTGGTATATATGAATGAAGTAGATTCAATGGCAGACCATGCCTCGAAGATTCACGACTTGCACGAGAAACTTCTGAACATTGATGAAGTCATACAAGATTCGCAGCTTCTCTCTACTACACTGAACTCCCTATCACAGTGATATTACACTGATGAAGTCATACCAAATTCACAGCTTGTCATACATTGAATCCCCTATAGTCATGTTGCAATAGGGTTGGTCACCTCCCCATCTGTAGGCCCCCAAATGTGGAGAGCATGGGGTGTGGGGGGGTGTGGAGGGGGTGTACCTAGGGTTCGAGGGACTGCCACATGGGCAGCATAATCTTTCTTGCCTTGGGACTAGGTCTTGCCCACCTTCCTTTCTCCACCTCCAAATCATGTGAGCTGGTTCTCACTCTGCATATGAGATGCCTTTTAAACATTGGTAGGTGTTCCCCAATGCATTTTTGCATCCCATAGCTGTCCATTGGATTAATTTCATATTTGTAAAGCTGCATTCCCCCCCCCCCCCCCCGGATCTTGCCATAAATTTTGTTGCATCTTCTATGTCACTAACTCCTGATCTCAAATGCATCCTATGTTGGATCAGGGTTGGTCCCTCCCCACTTGTGAGCCCCCAAATGAGGGGGGAGTGGACCATAGGATAATAGAATGGGTCATGGGGCTGCCACATGGGCAGCACAATGGCTACCATGTCGGTAGCAGAGAAAGGGAGATCCCTAGCAGAGGAGAGCCTCCATGGATGATAGATCTGGGAGACATTTCCAAAGGCTGTCCACAGATGGAAAGGGCAGATCTGGGCAGGGTTTCCAGCAAAAGATGACTGTGTGGACAGGCCACTGATGTTAGCTTGTGTAGGGATTGTACGGAGTTCTGCAGGCCATACGGACCGGACATGAAAACGTGAACATAATCCTTGGTTGTAACTATGGAAGCTGGCTGTAAAATCATGTTGTAGCTGTAGCTATAGAAGGCAGGTGTAAAAATTTGCACTTACCTAATTAGTGAAAGGCATGCTATTTTATATATTTTCTTCAACCTCAGGTGATAACCTAAAAAGATTTTCCTCTCCTAGTATGGTCTCCACATGAAAGTTGATGGTTCATACTAGGTGTGCATACATGAGTCCCAAAGTCCCTTGGCAACCAAAAGGTTTCTAACCATGAAGCTCCAAAGAGAATAGTTGGTGCCAAAAACATCACCTAGATTCTCAGCCATCTTAAACAAATGCACAAAAACTGTCCACAAATTACCCTTGCTGGAAAGTGCATTGCATGCTTAAAATCTCTCCCCAAAGTAGCCAATGCTTCACTCAAAAATACACTTCATCCCACTGAAAACTGTGTGTACCTGAAAAGAAGAAAACCCCAGTGGGCCAAGGGCCAACGAATGCGAGCAATGGAGAAGAAACAATACTCCAAATGTAGGCTAAAAGGTAACTGAGTGTGTATAAGGATTACAACTCAAGAGTGGGTAGCAAGCACCTCCGAAGACAGTCCAAAAAAAGACTGAAAATTTGCTCAATTCAACACAAATATATCTCCCACAATAAACACTACACAGCCTGAGCATAAAATAGAGATTGTACACCTCTATTTAAGGCTGGAACAGCAAAGTACTGTACTTGTCCAAAATTCCTTGCAATTCGACCAAGCACCTTTGTTGAGGTTGAAAGGAGCACACAAGGTGGGTGACACCTCCAAATGAAGAAACAGGTCTGCAGCAGTAATTAAATGCCCCAAAAATGGTCATACCAATTCTGAACAGCAGGTGCAGCTAGAAGGCAACTGCTGCAGGTACAAAAGTGTCAAAACAGCTTCAAACAAGATGTCCAAATCCCACAACAAGAAAAAAATAGATGCGCCTACACTGAGTATGAGTCAACCAGCCACTGAAAACCCTCAAAACTAGAATAAATGTGCCGCACAGTCAAGGAGAGATCCTGAAAGTAGACGCCTTGCCCTAGAACACCTGTAAGAGTGGTTGCCCAGCTCTAGACAGAAAATTGACGAGAGAGATTCAGAGAGAGAAGAGGGGCTCCTTAAATGAGAGAGAAGAGTAGGGAGGGAAAGAAAGAGACAGAGTCATGTTTGTCCAAGGCTCTGATGAGTGTTTCTTGGCTTGTCCATTTGATCTTGGAGTTTCTATTGATTAACAGCCAATTGCGAGGAGCATCTACACTATCTGGATGATGATGATTGGCATCCCAATAGTAGCAATGGCGTACCACATCAAATGTGGGTGTGTGGGAAAAGAAAATGGAGATTTTAAGTACTCAAGGAGGTACTTTTCATTGAGTACTTTGGTCTACGCCAAGCAAGCTGTGGCTCCAATTTGTTGCTGATGTCTGGAGTGATTTTCGCTTGGCGGATACTCATTGAAATTCCAGAGAGGTCCCATCCTCCTCTTAACTGCATGTCCGGGTATTGCCTCCAAAAATCACCAATGGGATTACCATGCATCTTTAATTTGTTGCAACTCCCATTTGGGTGTGTGATTTGGATTATCCAATTCTCGAAGGTATTGATGGAATCATTAATGGTGTCTTCCATTGAAAACTCAAGGGAGATTGGAGGAATATGTGGCCTTGGGGGAGAGGAAGAGGTTATAGAGGTCAAAGCAAGGAAAGAACAGATAAGGGATGCGGTTATTCAAAAGAAATAGATTAAACCCTTAGAAGGGATTACAACTAAGCCTGCAGCTATGTTTGAGGATGATTAGAATGAGTTGGATGCATTAGCAAAGTCTAATGTTAGACCTTGCAGAGTCATTTTATTTTACAATAGTAAACGAGTAGACTATGGAAGATTTGTGGAAGAAATTATGTGCCACTTCTGAGAAGAAAACTACCTTTAATAAAGTTCTCATGAAGAGGTTGTTTGAGCTACAGATGAAGGAAGGGGTCTCCATTTCCTCTCACTTGAATGAATTAAATATTATTTCCAGCCAGCTTCAAGCTCAAAAGCTGAATTTCGATGTGAAGACTAAGGCAATATTCCTCTTGTGTTCATTGCCATCCTCATGGGATTAGAATTCTCTTTTTTTTATTCGAGAAAAAAAAAGATGCATATATAGGAATATAATAAATTCGTGAGAGACTCTCATTGCTACTGTTCCCACAATAAAAGTCGAGGTCTTCATGACAGAAGTGTAGCCAAGGCCAAAGAAGGTGCGGGGAGGCATGGAGCAACCTCCTCGGATACCGAATGTGAGCAAAATGGAAGTTTGGAGTGCAAAGGGAGACGGAGAATGCAAGCTCTATTGAGATTGCAGCAACACACAATGAGACAATACACTAGGGTATTCATAGAGACAAACCCTAGGACGGACCCTAACTAGGGACAAACCATGTAGGGTGACTAACTCATCCACATACTTGACTGTGGTTAGGGGAAAAAACCTTATAAAGGGAAAATTTGTCCCTAACCCTTATTACATTGGCCACTACCTTAGACATAATTTTTCTAACAAGACAAACCCTCATTCATCCTCAAACGTGCAGACCCACATTGAGGGGTCAAACGTTTCAATTTGTATGGGAGCTACTTTTTTCCTTAGAAGAAGCCCTTTTTTGATCATTACACTTTGCAGGTTGTTTCTTTTTTTGGGTCACTTAGTCTTTTTAAGTCACCCTTTTTTGCAACTCTCTAGCGAGCCTTATTGGGCACTGAAAGAAGCATATCGAAACTATTGCTTCAGAAGTTCTCCCACATACTTTCTTCACTCACAAAATACTAGTTTTTTCACTTTCTACCTTTGCACCTTCCATCAGATTTGTTTGATCCAATTCTAAACCATCCCAACCCCAATAGCAACCAATATTTTCCCATCCAACAAGTTGAGCAGGCTTTTTGTTGTTTGCTATAGTGGCCTTCACAAATAATCAAGTTTAAGATATGCATAGTAAAGGAAACAACCTTGAACTGTAAGTCTTTTCATAATGATAGGTCCTAAATTCAGCTGCCCTGCAGAGCCTCCTTGGAATCCAATTATAAATAGCCGTCCATCAATACTCAGTGCATCAAGATTCCTCTGGAAATAAAGAGCGCCCATGTTATCTAGGATGACATCTACACCTGCAAGCAATAACTTTTAGTCTTGTCAAATGAGCATATACAAGATAGCATAGACTGCAGACTTAGATCGAGTTTTGATTTTGAGCTGCTTCAATGAATACCTTTTCCTCCAGTCTCTTCCTTTATGCGTGCTACAAAATCCTCGACCTTGTAGTTTATGGCTACATCTGCCCCCAACCTTTTGCATTGTTCAAGCTTTTCCTCATTTCCTAATGTAAAGACCACAATTATTGTACATATAAACCGAGCATGTCAAGGATTTCCAAAGGCACATTTTAATACAAACAATTCTTACCTACTGTACAAAAGACTCGAGCCCCAATATATTTGGCCATTTGAATTGCAAACGTCCCAATCCCACTTGAGCCTCCATGGACCTATAAAAAAGATAATCATCCAAAAAATTTGATAAATAAAATTAGAACAACATCTTTTGCAGTTGCCAAATTCAGATTTAATGAGAGTTCAATACTAACAACCAAACTATTATGCTTGACTAAATGTTTAGCACTTCATTCATATTGTTATGAATCCAAATCCTATGGAAAATGAAATTCATTAAGGCTTTCATTGGTTCCTTTCATGCATATGCATTGACCATGAAATCTCATTTATTCTCAAATGCTGGTCACATAGATAAGTCTGGTGTGAAACAGTATGATTTGTTGGAGATATCATAGCCAAAAGAGTGTGGTGATGTGATGTGTTGGTGTGTAGTACTAGGAGTTCTAGTACTAGTTCATGTGTGTGAATCATGTGTGAGTGCAACGTGTCAATCTGGGAGTTATCCCATATACACTTGGTGCATGTGTGTGTGTGTGCTCAGCCTATATAAGGCTTGTACTTCACTTATCATGTGACACTTGATGAATGAATGAAATCCTTCATTATGTCTTCATTTGAGTATCACTTCTTCACTCCCTAGCCTATCTCTCTCTCTCCCTCACACCATGTTTCTAACATGGTGTCAGAGCAGGTTCACCCTGCCATAGCTGCCACGTCATCCTAGACCTAACCGTACTCCTGTTCTAGCCTTCATTTCTGCAGCCGCCTCAGCCCTGCTCATTTTCTTCTTCTGCCAACTTGCTGCTGCTGCATAGCCGCCCTGTGGCAGCACAGTTCTGGCCACCCTCTCCAACATTTCGAGCTATTTCTAGGTGTTTTCGAGCAGTTCCATCCCTGCCAGTGCTGCGTGGAGGCTATTCTCTGCATTTCAGAGCAGTTTCCAAGGGTTGTGTACGTTTTGGAGGAGACCAGACTTGCACGCGAGGAGATTCGAGCCATTTCAGCGCATCTACAATCCTGTTTTAGGGTTTCCAAGGCCACTGCAGCAGAGGTGTTCATTCACGCACCTTAGTTGCAGCATCTCGGGTGATTTGGAAGTCTCCTCGACCTATTTTGGAGCATCCTATTTGCAAGCTGTTTTAGGTTTGCTGTTGCAAAGCCGCCTCTTTCATACTCATTTTCGGGGCTGCTCCTTGCCTCTCCTTCATCCCGGGGCTGCTCTAGAACATTGCCTTGCATTTTGGAGCATTTCTTTGGCTTCCCTTTTGCATCTCGGGTTTGCTGTCCGCTTTCATCAAGCTCCTTGCCATCATGACTTCATTATCCTCTAGCTCTTTGCTCGTGGAGAAATTCAAATGGGAAGGTTTTCCCACTTGGCAAACATGGATGCAACTGCTTCTTATGCGTGAAAGTGTTTGGGATGTTGTTGAGGATGACAAGGTTGAGTTACTTGATTAACAACACCAAACGATTTGGAAGCAGTAGAATACTAAGACAATTGCCCTCATTGGTCTTTGCTTGGCCGACACTCTTATCCATCATGAGGGCTTCAAGTCAACAGCTAAGGAGATTTGGGATCGCCTCGAGACATTGTTTGGTAATAAAATCAACAACTCTAAAGTCTTTCTAAAGCTCAAGTTTTATGATTTCAAAATGGAAGAGAGCAGTGAGTTGAGTGATCATCTAGCACGGTTTCAATCTCTTGTTCAACAACTTTCAAGTTTGAAGATCCCACCTAACAATGAAGATAAGATGGAAATCCTTATGGCTGAAACCTGAAGGGCCCCCAGAGGAGATACATGCAACTACAACAAAGGTTCACTGCCTCTCTCTTGAGGACGCGGACCCATACGACCAAGGTTAGGCTTTCTAGGCCCCTATGCTATGTGTGTTTGTGTTGGGTCAAATAAAGGTTCTCAGCCTTGAGTTGTCCCTCTAAAATGAATGTATTTGGAGTCAATAAGAGGTACTCTGCCCTTGGTTGTCCCCCAAAAATGAATGTTTTGTCTTTTACTTTGGTTTGATGATATTGACCACTCAATTCAGAGTAAGGGAGGGGTGACGAGTGATGGTTTGCCCTTGCCGGTCGCAAGCTGATTGAACACTATCACACGGGAGGTGTTGGATAGTTGGACTTGCTCTTTGCAATATTACGGTGGAGGGGGGATCGGTCTACTCTTTGCGTGTCTGGTCTCATACTCTTTGCTCTGAAGGGGGAGGGGAGGGAGATATCATAGCCAAAGAGTGTCGTGATGTGATGTGTTGGTGTGTAGTACTAGGAATTCTAGCACTAGTTCATGTGTGTAAGTCGTGTTAGTGCCACGTGTCACTCTGGGAGTTATCCCATATACACTTGGTACATGTGTGTGTGCTCTAACCTATATAAGCCTTGTACTTCACTTATCATGTGACACTTGATGGATAAATGAAAGCCTTCATTATGTCTTCATTTGATTATCACTTCTTCACTCCCTAGCCTATCTCTCTCTCTCCCTCACACCATGTTTCTAACATGATCCACACAACCTCAATGCCAATGTACTAAAGCTGCAAGAATGGAGTTCTAAACCCTGAAATGGATGTGGTTAGAAAAGTTATATAGGAGATTCTCTCTCTCTCTCTCTCTCTCTCTCTCTCTCTCTCTCTCTCTCTCTCTCTCTCTCTCTCTCTCCTGATGATGAGATTGGGGCGACTGGTTGAGCTACTTTGTTGATTGTACTTTGTCTCATAGGCCCGTGAGGCCTCCAAAAGATGTTAATACAACTTTCTATCTTTCTCTCGACTAACATGCCCCCTCCAAGGTCTCCTCCAAGCCACGGGCCCCCCTCCACGAATTGTTCCACGTCATGGATACCTCTCCAGCTTGACCCGAGCTGCAAGAACCTACAAGAAAAGCCAAGAACCCGCAAGAAAGGGCTACTCCTGGATCTATCACAACCCTTGCTTACTCCTAGACTTGCCCCAACAATGCACTACTAGAAGGACGGACGGACAAGATCATTGCTGGTGAAGATCACCCCCTGGCTGCAAAGAAACACACAAATGTGAGAAGACATCCATTTCTACACTTCTACAAATAAACAAGGATAACATAGATCTTCGCACAATGCCTACACAAGGATGTGTAGAAGACATTTGGGGAAAGCAAGGAGAGCAAAATGCTATGGCCGCTTACTCAGCAAGAACAACTCACATCAAATGTCCTTGCCAGTCTCAATAAGATATGCTTAGCCTTGATTGAAAAACTTGACAATTCGGAGGCCACAAACATAGCTCTACTAATAGAGAAAGCACACATAGACAAGACACTGGCTAAAGTGAAGAAACAAGGAGGAAAAATGCAGGGAGAATGGAAAAAAGAGAAGGCCAAGAGAGAATAATAGAGAAGGAAAAAGCAGGATGGGAATCTGATAAAAACCAAATTCCAAGACAAGGCACATGCTTTCGGTGCTGAATTGCAGCAGTAAAAAGACATGAAGGTGACTCCGAAGGGGACCTCAAAGCCATGGAAGAGCTCAAGACAGAAATTGCCAATCTTAGGGAAGACATTGCAGCTATGCAGGCCACAATGCAAGGGGAACACGCTTAACTCAAACAACAAATCAGCAAATGTCATCCTGCTTCAACATGTATCCACTTGCTTGGTAGTATTTCTCTTTGTTTTTCAATAGTATGCTTATTAAGAAATGAAATGTTTTCCTACTATTCAGTTACGGACAATGGGAACTAGGTCTAGCATTTGAGGGTGGACCCCCTTGCTTGGGGTTATGGGCATTAGTGACCCACAAGAGTGATGGCCTCTCTTTGAGAGGGACATCTGGAAACCACACCCCACCTGAGTACCCAAACATGGGACCAATCAAATGCACAAATTGCATACCAACCTAGGAACCATTCAAGAGAATGTTCCCTGAGCTTTGGGTGTGGGCCTGGCAACATGCCAAGTGTAATGGAGATACAAGATAAGACGACAAACAAATGAGCTCAATATGGCTCAATTATGACCTTAGAGTATGTCAATAGATAGTCCAAGCTGTTAGGAACCCGTGGGTGCGATCAGAATTGAATTCTGACAACTTTGAAATTTTAGGGTTTTTGGGAGTGACACGTGGCAGACTGCCACATGGAATCTGAGCTGGCAGGTCAGTCCACCTGTCCCACACATGTGGCAGCATGCATGGCAAGTGGCAGGGCATGCAGGCCAAGTGTTTGGCCCCAAATCTGGTAGATTTGGGGCAGCTTGTGGGCTGTCCTCTTTGGGACTGCAGCCCACCAAAAATCTGGGACAAGTGTCCACCTTCCACTCTAGGCCTGGGGGGGGGGCTGAGCCTATAAAAGAAGGCCTCTCCCCTTCATTCTCTACATGAAAAATTCGTCACTTTTCTTCTCTCTCCTTCTGGTTGATGCAGCAGAACCTCTCCAGCTCCTTGGGTGCAGCCAGCTTCCCCCTAGGCCATTCTCTCACCTCAGCAGCACTCTCTCTCTACAGCAGCACATTCTCTCTCTACAGTTCCAGCCCTTCCTCTCCAAAAATCTGCCCCCTCCCAGCTCTTCTGAAACAACAGCAGCATCCTTTCTCCTTCTCCTAGCCTGGAGCAGCCACAGCCCGTTCTCTCTCCTGCTGCAGTTTTTCTCTCTCTACTGTTCCAGCCCCTTCCCCTTGCAGAAATCTGCCTTTCTCTGCACCTCTGGAACAGCAGAAGCTCCTCTCTTACATCCCTTCCCTTGGGACCAGCATTGGCACTCTCTCTCTACAGCTATCACTCCATAAAAGCTTTCTCTCTCTAGCCTACAGGCTGTTTTTCTAAGCTGTTCTCATTCCAGCCCCATTTCCACACTCTCCTCACCCAAGGTAGCTTCAGAGGCATCAAGGACTTCATCTACAAAAGGGTCAAGTCACGAAGGGAGCCTGTATTGTCAAGTTTATCTCATTTACAGCACTATTTCATGTTGTTTCTACTATCTTTCTAGAAACTAGTGCTTGTCTCTAACGTTGGATGTAAGTGGTGATTGTTGCAGGCTTCTTCCTTGTGGATTGGGCAAGCCATGAGTTGAAACCTGAGCTTGGAGTCCTCCTTTTTGTTGTCTACCTTGTACATATGCTCTTGAGTCTTGTATCTAGGTCCTAGGTTTTCACTGAGTTCATCAGTTTGGAAGGTGCATTGCACCTTGGTCTTGTATCTCCATTTTCAAGAATAAAGTGAGCTTGGATAAGGGGGGGGCCCCGTCTTGGCCCCTCAATCATATTGCATTTTCCAATGATGTGACTTTGTGTTTAAGCTCTATAAGTCTTAATTCCAGCTTAATTGCAAACTCTTAAGTTCAAGTATATGTGTTTGGCAACTCGCAACCATCTCATTCAAACGCCTCTACAAAATCCGTTGTCTGAGTTGATAGAAAGCACCGAGTAGTTTACATTGGTATCAAAGCTTAGGCAGTGGTCTTGTACTCTGTGCTTTCTCTTGTTGAGTCTCTCCTTCATTGAGTCATCTTGTCATCATGGCAGCCAATGGACCTGACCCTCCTAACCTGCATGAGTTGAGTGCTCTCTTGGCAAACATTGCTCAACAGGTTCAAGTGCTGGAAAGCAGCCAAGCAGAAACTCATGACATAGGGCCCCAATCAACTCCAACAAGGAGGGAAGATCATCCTCTTCTTCGCCTCCTCGAGGTAGACGGCGTCATCGGAGTCCATCTCCTTCGAGACGTCCACGGAGACGAAGGTATGCAAAGCATAAGGTACCTCTTGGAGATAAGCTCTTCAAGTTTACCAACTATAAGGGAGAGGACAAGCCCGAGGTCTTGCTAGCCTGGATCCGAGACCTCGAGTATTTCTTTGAGGGGGACGAGTACGAAGACAAGGCAAAGATCCGGTTTGCCGTCCTGCACATGCAAGACCGTGCTTCACTCTGGTGGGCAGCTATGGTCAACACTGAACAGCAAGCCCACACCTGGAAGCGCTTCAAGAAGAACTTGATGAGGCACTTCCTGCCTAAGGAGTTTAAGAGAGATACAATGGTGCAGTGGGACGTCCTCCACCAACGCCAAGAAGAGAAAGTCAGTGAGTATGTTGATCATTTTTGGGATACTTTGTTAAAAGTTCAAGCATTCAGTAGGAAGGATAAAAAAGAGCAGCAAAGGAAGTTCTTTGCTGGCCTACGGTATATCGTTCAGCATGAGGTGGACATTGCCACTCCTACTTCTCTCGAAAACACCATCAACATCGCCTTGAAGGTGGAGAAGAAACAATCTTTCTCCAACAAGCGGAATGGCAGCAACAACAAGCGGAAGTCCCAAGGAACCTCTTCCAAGGAACAAAAGGGTAAGGAGACAGCAAAGGACGCACCAAAAGAGCAAAAGTCAGCCAGCCAGCCTCCTTCGAAGAAAGCAGCCCGCACTTTCAGCTCATTGTCTCCACAACAGAAGCAAAAGTATTACTCCGAAGGGCGGTGTATTCCTATGGTAAGTCATGCACGATCTCCCAATTTGCTTAAGAAAGGAGTATGTTATTTTCTAGTGTTTGTACGCAATAAGCAACCAAGTGAAGAAGAGTCAGATCCTCTCACAAAAGAAAGATTAGATTTCCTTCAGGAATTCTCTAGTTGCTTCTCTCAGGAACTTCCTAGTCACCTCCCTCCTGAGAGACCAGAGGATCACAAAATTGACATAGTTCCAACGTCTTCACCTCCAAATAGACCCCCATATAGAGTTAGTCAATCTCAACAAGATGAAATCTTCAAGCAAGTCCAAGAAGTATTGGACAAGGGATTGATCCAACCCAGTAGTTCTTCTTTTTACTCCCCTGTCTTACTAGTCCAAAAGAAGGATAAAACCTTCAGGATGTGCATAGACTATAGAGCCTTAAACAAATAGACGGTTAAGAATCGTTTCCCGATTCCTCGTATAGACGATATCTTTGATAGTTTAGGAGGATTTGAAATTTTCAGCCGCATAGATCTTAAGAGTGGCTACCATCAGGTACGAGTTGTACCTGAGGACATTCATAAAACAGCCTTCCGAACCACATTTGGGCTGTATGAATATATGGTAATGCCATTTGGCCTTACTAATGCCCAAGCCACGTTCAATCGGCTGATGGAACGGTTGTTCAGGAACCATAGACAGTTCACTGCCGTCTTCTTTGATGACATCCTCATTTTCAGCAAGAATGAGGAAGAGCATAAGGAACATCTAAAGATTGTATTTCAAATCTTAGCTGAAAATGCTCTTCACATCAATGAGAAGAAAAGTGAGTTCTTTCTTCCTGAGATTCACTATCTTGGTCACATTATCTCACGAGAAGGTGTTCGTATGGACCCAGCCAAGATACAGACAATTGTAGAGTGGCCCGACTTGAAGAATGCCCATGAGGTAAGGTCTTTTCTAGGCCTATACTCATATTACCGAAGGTTTATTTGGCATTTTGCTGAACTTGCAGCCCCTCTACATGATCTCACTAAGAAAAATCTGAAGTTCAGATGGACCCAAAAAGAAAAGGACTCTTTTAATGCTCTAGAGCATGCCCTGACTACAACTCCTGTACTTATCATTCCTGACTTAAGGAAACCATTCCTAGTAGCAGCTGATGCCAGTGGCGATTGCCTTGGGGCTTCTCTTACCCAGGATGGTCATGCTATGGCCTTTGAAAGCCGACGGCTAAGAGATGCTGAACTTCATTATGATATCTATGAAAAAGAACTCTTAGCTGTAATTCATGCTCTCAAACTTTCGAAACATTATCTTTTAGGGATAGATTTTCTTGTAAAAACTGATCATGAAAGTCTTAAATATTTTCTAACTCAACCTCTGATTAGAGAGAGACATATGAAATGGTCTACCTTTCTGCAATCATTTCATTTTCAGATACAATATACTCCTGGAAAAGAGAATGTAGTGACTGATGCCCTTTCTCGTAGACCATGGCTTCACCATATTTCAGTTCCCTATCATGATGAGCTAACAGCCCTCAAAGAATTCTATGAGGGAGATGCTGATTTTGCTCAGCCATGGGCACATTTGAAAGATGGAGGCACCCATCATGCCTACCACATCAGGGATGGCTATTTATTCATGGAGAACAAACTATGTATCACAAAGCAACTTAGATCTAAAGTGATGGAGGAAAGCCATAACCCACCCTATGCTGGTCATAGGGGTATTGTGGCCACTTTTTCAGCCATGGATAAATTTTTCTACTGGCCTAACATGAAAAAGGACACTGCTGCCTACATTTCAGCTTGTCTCGCATGTCAAAAAGCTAAGTGAGAGAGGAAAACCCAAGGGTTTACCCATTCCTAAGAGACCATGGGAACACATCACCATGGACTTCATTACAGGAATTCTCAGGACCAATCAAAATCATGACATGATTTGGGTGATAGTAGATCGATTCAGCAAGCAAGCCCACTTCATTCCTTGCAGAAAGAATCTCAAAGCACCTGAAGCTGCCCATTTATTTATTAGACACATCTTTAGACACCACGGCATGCCCAAGTCTATAGTATCAGATAGAGACTCAAAGTTCACTAGTAACTTCTGGCAGGCTTTGTTTGAGAACCTTGGAACTCTTCTAAGTTTCTCCTCAACTTTTCATCCTCAAACGGATGGCCAAACTGAAGTTACGAATAGTACACTCTTGGATTTGCTGAAATTTTATATGCATGAGCAAACCTTTTGGAAGAAATTCCTTCCTCTTGTGGAGTTTGCTTATAACAACACAATTCATTCCTCCACTGGAAAAGCTCCTTTGAAATTGTATATGGTAGATCTTTACCAACTCTACTCATGCAAACAAAAGAGAAAATCTTTGCCGCTAATCAATTCGTGGAGGATTATGACTCTGCTTATGCCATAGTTCAAGCAGCCATTCAAAAGGCACAAGAGATACAAAGAGCAGCTGCAACTAAAAGACGGAGGGCGTTTGCAGTGAAAGAAGGCCAATGGGTCTTATTGAAATTTGAGAAAGCCCGGTTAAAAACCAAAGTGGGCAAAAAGCGCATCTACTTCAAGTTATCCTTTCGATATTATGGTCCTTTTCAGGTGTTGCACGTAATAAATGATGTCTCAGTCCGATTGAGACTTCCAGAGCATTGGAAGATCCACAATGTCTTCCACGTAAGCTTGGTGAAACCCTTCATTGTGGAACCACCTCAAGAGCCCACACTGGACGATGCACCTGAAGTAGAGGACACAGAGATCTTGTTGATCCCAGAGCAAATTATTTTGCATAACTTCACTAGGGGACATCGAGGCACGACTCGCAAAATGTACCTTTTGAAGTTCAAAGGGCTCCCATCCACCGATGCCCAATGGGTGGACAGAGCTACATTTCAGGAGTGTCCTCAAATCCTGGATGCTTATGAGGAAGCATTTCAGTTGCGGACAACCGAATGAAAGACGGAGGGAATGTCATCCTGCTTCAACATGTATCCACTTGCTTGGTAGTATTTCTTTGTGTTTTTCAATAGTATGCTTATTAAGAAATGAAATGTTTTCCTACTGTTCAGTTACGGACAATGGGAACTAGGTCTAGCATTTGAGGGTGGGCCCCCTTGCTTGGGGTTATGGGCATTAGTGACCCACAAGAGTGATGGCCTCTCTTTGAGAGGGACATCTGGAAACCACACCCCACTTGAGTACCCAAACATGGGACCAATCAAATGCACAGATTGCATACCGACCTAGGAACCATTCAAGAGAATGTTCCCTGAGCATGCATGGCAAGTGGCAAGGCATGCAGGCCAAGTGTTTGGCCCCAAATCTGGTAGATTTGGGGCAGGTTGTGGGCTGTCCTCTTTGGGACTGCAGCCCACCAAAAATCTGGGACAAGTGTCCACCTTCCACTCTAGGCATGGGGGGGGGGCTGAGCCTATAAAAGAAGGCCTCTCCTCTTCATTCTCTACATGAAAAATTTGTCACTTTTCTTATCTCTCCTTTTGGTTGATGCAGCAGAACCTCTCCGCTCCTTGGGTGCAGCCAGCTTCTCCTTAGGCCATTCTCTCACCTCAGCAGCACTTTCTCTCTCTACAGCAGCACATTCTCTCTCTACAGTTCCAGCCCTTCCTCTCCAGGAATCTGCCCCCTCCCAGCTCTTCTGGAACAGCAGCAGCATCCTCTCTCCTTCTCCTAGCCTGGAGCAGCCACAGCCCCGTTCTCTCTCCTGCTGCAGTCTTTCTCTCTCTACTGCAGAATTTCTCTCTCTACTGTTCCAGCCCCTTCTCCTTGCAGAAATCTGCCTTTCTCTGCACCTCTAGAACAGCAGAAGCTCCTCTCTTACATCCCTTCCCTTGGGACCAGCATTGGAACTCTCTCTCTACAGTTATCACTCCATAAAAGCTTTCTCTCTCTAGCCTACAGGCTGTTTTTCTAAGCTGTTCTCATTCCAGCCCCATTTCCACACTCTCCTCACCCAAGGTAGTTTTTCTAAGCTGTTCTCATTCCAGCCCCATTTCCACACTCTCCTCACCCAAGGTAGCTTCAGAGGCATCAAGGACTTCATCTACAAAAGGGTCAAGTCACGAAGGGAACCTGTATTGTCAAGTTTATCTCATTTACAGCACTATTTCATGTTGTTTCTACTATCTTTCTAGAAACTAGTGCTTGTCTCTAATGTTGGATGTAAGTGGTGATTGTTGCAGGCTTCTTCCTTGTGGATTGGGCAAGCCAAGAGTTGAAACCTGAGCTTGGAGTCCTCCTTTTTGTTGTCTACCTTGTACATATGCTCTTGAGTCTTGTATCTAGGTCCTAGGTTTTCACTGAGTTCATCAGTTTGGAAGGTGCATTGCACCTTGGTCTTGTATCTCCATTTTCAAGAATAAAGTGAGCCTGGAAAAGGGGGGGCCCCCGTCTTGGCCCCTCAATCATATTGCATTTTCCAATGATGTGACTTTGTGTTTAAGCTGTATAAGTCTTAATTCCAGCTTAATTGCAAACTCTTAAGTTCAAGTATATGTGTTTGGCAACTCGCAATCATCTCATTCAAACGCCTCTGCAAAATCCGTTTAGAAAGCACCGAGTAGTTTACAGCCCGAGTGGAAGAATGTGGTCAGACAGGGCACATCAGCCCTTGATAAAGAGATCATATCATATGCCCTTGAGGAGGAGAAAAGACGGGACAGCAAATCCTTAAATGTCTTGGTCAGAGGCCTAGCACTAGGAGATATCCTCATGGCGCACGCCAAAACCCTGTTCACCAAGATGGGGGTCAACCGTCAACCACAATTGCGAGGCAGCTTGGAGGGTGGGCAGCGCTGACACACCGACAAGGCCATTGGTGGTGAGATTCCGGACAAAAGAGGACAGTCTACCATTATGATCATGACGGCAACATTGAAGGGAACCAGGACTTTCTTGGATGATGATCTCACACTCCTAAACAAGAACACCATAGGGAGGGGATGGTAAAAGTGATGGCAGCAAGATAGGAAGGGATATGGGCTGCATATAGAGATGGTAAAGTGATCATCCGAAAGCGAACTGAAAGGGCGAAAAAGGGAGGAAAGGGAAGAAGGGGACGTGGATAGCACATGATGGTGTCAGGCCCTAGCATGAAACAGACTACACGTGGCTGTATGAAATTGTAATGTTACCATCTGGTCAAATCCAGGGGGTTTCTCAAAAAGATACACCAAAAGAAATGTGTTTTTTACATTGAGACCCACGAGACGCCAGAGAGGGAACTACGCACAGTCACAGGATACACATGGGAGTCAGCCCATAGGAGGCAGATGCGGAGAGATAGTGGGATGCAAGGCTCTTGAGAAGCGGCAGTCTTTTTCAGATCACACCTAAGACCTTTCATATTTGTGAGGTAGAAGGAGTATGCACGCCACATATGGATGCAAGTTTAGCCGCCTGACACATAACCGATCTTCATTGTAGTATGCTACTTTCCGCTGGACATATCATGATAGGCACATGTGGTCACCACAGAGGGCAATAGCCCATACGAGATGATATCTGATGATATCTCAAAGTTGTCCAAGCAAGGAGAGATCCTCCTCTTAGGTGACTTCAATGAGCGTATAGGGTGCAAACAGGTGGGTCGCAACAACTGACCCACTCGGAGTACCAAAGATAGATCTGTTAGACCTTGGGATAGCGACGCGCTCAGAGGATGCACGACATGTCACTGGATATGGGAGCAATGCAAAATTTGATTATTTCTCAAATGGCCCGTTATTGGGAGGGCTCACCTGCTTCCCACATGGAGGGGGAATGAGTACAATGGATTACCTTTTGGGATCCCCAGCTTTTGTGTCACATATAGATGATCTCACACCCCTCCCCCCGAGGCACTGACCACTCCTATTTGACTTTTAGCATCTTGATCTCCAGGCCAGCCATAGGACGGGACCCACTTGTGTCCAGATACACTTCAACCATGCCCTTGATATAGTGTATATGAGCGATTTGTCCCATGAGCTATCGACCTCCCTTGCACTACCAGTTCCTTTCCAACAACTCAATCCACAGCACACTCCTCAATTGGGAAGATGCCCAAGAACCCATGGTTCGATGATGAGTGTCAAAAGATGAGATACCACCTCACACGAGAGCACGCTTTCGGGCACCTTACGAGGGCTGAGGCACAGCGGATATCACGCCGCATGACCAACCAAAAGAGATGGGCTCTCCTTTCACATAGGATGGATGAGGTGATTAGATCTTTTTGAGGAGGTGATCCCACTTTTGCTTAGATCCTCTGAGAGTAAGTCACCCATCCCCATCACTGGTCCGGGCATCTAACTAGCACACGTACGTGACCTCGCTCTATGACATCCTGCTACAGGCACCACCGTATATGTCATCCTTGCCCAGGCCCACCACATCCATATTGTTCATTTCACAAAATATGTGGGCTGCATTATGTCAGCTCCACAACCAAAAAGCCCAGGACCATGATGGACTGTGGACGGAGTACTTTGCACATGGGCAGGAGGTCTTGGCTCCGATCTTTGAGCAGAGATGTTTAACCATGCGGCTTCCCCCATGCTTGGAGCACCGCCACATTGTGCTGATACACAAAGTAGGGGATCCCATGGACACGGGGAACACCCGCACACTCATGATAGGCCACAAACTAGCCAAGATCCATGGGTCCATGGTAGAGAGACAGATCAGCTCATACGCAAAGTCACACAAACAGCAGGCATTGGGATAGGGTGGTTTTTGGCGGCATCATTCAACCCTTGACCACATCTTCACCCTGAGGGTTATCATCGAGGAGGCAAGATTGAGATCCCAAAAAGTCAATACCTTTTTTGTAGACTTTCGGAAGGCCTTTGACATAGTCACACGAGCCCACATGATTAGGCGATTCTAGGAGTTGCAGATACTAGGAGTCATGGTATGGTGGGTGATGAGCCTACATGAGTCAGTGAGAAGAAGAGAGTGCACCCCTGGAGGTCCATCAGATTGAATTGAGAGCAAGCTTGAAGTGAAGCAAGGATGCCCCCTCTCACCAACACTCTTCGATGATGAGATCACGACTTTCATTGATCACCTAAGACGGGAGGGATCTATGGGATCCGAGGACAATACCATTGTTTCTCTCAGGAGGGATCTACTATGGGATCCGAGGACGGTACCACTACTTCTCTCAGGAGGGACAAGGGTTTAGGTCACTCTGCCGGCTGATCCACTTCCATGACCAGGTCTGCGTTGGGCTCTTTTTTATGAAGATGCAGCGACATAGAGAGACCCTACTACAGTAGATCAAACAGTAGGAGGTGACAATACCACATGAGACAAATCAAGCATGACGACACGTCACCAACTTATATGCCTTCGAGTCAGCGCCAAGACACATTGTCGTAGAGGAGAAGGATATACTTGACATGAAAGCAGCATGGATCAGCGAGGAGACGATGCGGAGCAGTGGAGCCAACGACACAAAGGACAACCAAAGCATGCATGATAGAGATCCAGCCCATCGTTTCTCTACTCAAAGGAAACCGCTTGAGAGGTGTCTACTCTTGATATGGCCCACAGTATACAAAGATCACGGGGACCACACCCCCCGCCACAGCGAGAGATGGCTCGACAGACACAGATACGTGACATCTTCGCGTCTCATCAAAGAGCCACCATGGCCCCCAGGTATGTATTTGGAGCACTAGCTTTGCATGTCTGAGACTGTTTTTATATTTTGAGATTATTAGCTTAGCTTAGCACTCAACAAGGCCCCATTTGCTTCAGCCCACAGGGGCTTGTATGAGTACTCTATTGTCTATGTTGGAAATGAGAGGTAAGACTCACCCAAACCTCACACTCTCTGCAAAATAGGATCAACTTTATTCAATCACACAATGATGCAAACCTCGCTCATAGACTTGAACAATAGCGAGAGAGCGAGAGAGAGAGAGAGAGAGAGAGAGAGAGCTCTAAGTTTAATCTTCCACAAGGTGTGGGCAACCCAGCTCAACTAAGCACCAAAACAAACAGCCAGGGGCTGAGGCAAAAGAACTGCTGAGAACTCCTTTTCGTAGGCTCCAAGTCACGTTGTGCCTGCTGCAGGATTCAGTGATGGA
Organism: Dipteris shenzhenensis; assembly: GCF_047967505.1. Lineage (NCBI taxonomy): Eukaryota > Viridiplantae > Streptophyta > Polypodiopsida > Gleicheniales > Dipteridaceae > Dipteris > Dipteris shenzhenensis. Next base: position 35,959,931 of record NC_141600.1, on the reverse strand, counting down.
CTTGATGAAAAAATGAGGGCCCAAGGCCCCTATTTATATGGAGCCTAATAGTCCCCTCCACAGCTGACTGGACAGCCGACTGTTAGTCGGTTGGTTGGCTCAGCCAACCAGCCCTGGCCAGGCCCTATAAATAGGCCTGTCAGGGTCGTATGCTGCTGTGCTGCCCTGGGGCACCTTCTGCCATGCTGTCAGGGCTTTTTCCTGCTGCTGTACCTGCACCAAATCCTGCACAATTCAGCCCTGTACCTCCATGATGGTTCATGGATCCTGGGACCTAGCCATGCAGCCTCCAAAAAGAGATCAGGATTCTGTTCAAGTATTCCTACCCCTTATTGTCATCTGGCCCGGATGTCCTCATCATATGGGGGCTCACAGGTGAGGTCGGTGACTTCTAACACCCCCTCTCAATGATGCAATTGTGGGCCAATCCAGATAAGCCGAAATTCGAATGAGGTGTTCCATCTGCTCCCTTGAAAGCACCTTCGTGAAAACACCTAATAGGGTGTCGGTGGTCGGATAGTACATAAGCTCGATGATGCCGTCGATGATAAGCTCTCAAACAAAGTGGTAATGGACCTCAATGTGCTTTGTCCATTCGTGGAACATGAGGTTCTTTGCGATGGTAATGCAACTCTGTTTGTCGCACATGACCACCGTCGCCGCCTCCTGTAGCACATCCATATTCTCTAGAATCCATCTGAGCCACAATGTCTCACACGCTGCTGTGCACGCGGCTATGTGCTCTGCCTCTATACATGAAAGGGCGATTGAGGGCTGTTTCTTGCTTAGCCATGAGATGGCCCCTAATGCAAGCACAAAACAATAGCCGTGGTCGATCACCTGGTTCACCTGGTACACCAGCTCCACATAGTTTAGAGATCCCTCGAACCGAAAAACTACCCAACTCCACCCCTGTGGTATATGTGATGCCATAGATGCATGTACCCTTTAAGTACCGCAGCACCTGAAGACCTGCACTCCAATGATTCTCCCTGGGTTGGGCAAGGAATTGACAGAGCACCTATAGAGTAGGAGATATCTAGCTTGGTGTTGGTTAGGTAGAGCAAGCTGCCCACCATCCTCCGATACTTGCTAGCATCCACCAACTGACATGAATCATGCATACTCGATTTCAGCCCAACCTCCATGGGGGTCCAATCACCTTGCAGTCCTCGATCTGGAACCGCTTGAGTGACTCCAGACAATATTTCTCTTGCAAGATGAATATGCTTCCCTTACTCTGCTTGACCTCAACCCAAGAAAATAATGGAGAGATCTCAACTCTGTCATTTCAAACTCCTCCATCAGAAGCTTTTTGACAATAGAGATCTTTTTCGAGTGGTCTGTTGGAGATATCATAGTCAAAGAGTGTGTTGGTGTGTAGTGTTGGTGTGTAGTACTAGGTGATCTAGTACTAGTCTATGTGTGTGAGTCTTGTGTGAGTGCCACATGTCATCATATGACTTATCCCATATGCACTAGGTGCTAGAGCGTGAGTGAGTAGCCTACATAAGGCTTGTACTTCAATTGTCTTCTTATACATGATGAATGAATGAAAGCCTTCTTCATGTCTTCATTTGAGCATTATTTCCTCACACCCTAACTCTCTCTCTCTCTCTCCCTTCACCATGTTTCTAACATGGTATCAGAGCCACCTTCCATAGATGCCACTTCAGAGAGAGAAGCTCAGAATTTAATATTCCACAAGGTGTGGGCAAACCAGCTCAACTGAGCACCAAAACAAACGGCCAGGGGCTGAGGCAAAAGAACTGCTGCGAACTCCTCTCTGCAGGCTCCAAGTCACGCTGCCTGCTGAAGGCTTCAATGAAGGCCTTGATGAAAAAATGAGGGGCCAAGGGCCCCTATTTATAGGGGGCCTGGTAGCCCCCTCCACCACCCCTATTAATAGGGGGCCTGCTAGCCCCCTCAACCACTGACTAGACAGCCAGTCCCTATAAATAGGCCTGCCAGGGTCCTATGCTGCTGCTGCCCTGGGGCACCTTCTGCCACACTATCAAGTGTTTTTCCTACTGCTGGACCGGCGCCAAATCCTGCACAATCCAGCCCTCTACCTCCACAGATGGTACATGGATCCTAGGACCTAGCCATACAGCTCCAAAGAGAGATCAGCATGTTGTCCAGGTACTCCTACACTGATGTCCTCCTCATATGGGAGCTCAGGTGAGGTCCGTGACTCTTAACAGTCTGTACTTTGTCTCATAGACCCACGAGAGCAGCAGGGGATGGCCAGACCACCACAAGACATAGAGGATGACCGGGCACAGCGACATGTCACACTCTATACATTTGAGTCAGCCCCAGGACACAGTGGAGTGGAGGAGGAGGAGCTAGCGGACATGAGAGCAGTCTGGATTAGCAGCCGACATGGTACCACCGAGAGAGGGACGCAAAGACCACATGCACAACACAGAGTCCCCAAAGTACACTCTATTGAGGTCTGACCTACCACAGCTTTCCTCAGGAGGGACTGACAGAGACGAGGGGTCACTCTAGACATAGCTCACAAAGTTCAGAGAGCGAAGAAACGGCGTCCCCCACTGCAGCGCAAGAGAGCTCCACAGACACAGATACGAAACATCTTCGCAGCCCACCAAAGAGCCATCATTGTACCAGGCTAATTATGTTTCTGAGTCCTAATGCCGAGACTGACTCGTTTTTCAATTTGTACCTTATACTGGATAGATTGATCCGGTCCACTATGCAATTGCAATTAATTATTTCTATTCATGATCATGATTTTGTTAGCATAGATTAGTACTCAGCAAGGGCCCTAGTGCGCCCTTTGCTTCAGCCTACTGAGGCTTGTATGAGTTCGCTTTGCTATGTACTTTGTCCCATAGGCCCACGAGGCCTCCCCTGGAGGCTAATACAACAAGAACTCAGAGATGCAAAGCTTCGCATTGTTTTTCTGGAGAAGGCAATCTCAGAAATGAAGAGCAATGGCAAACAAGAGGTAATCCAAGAAGTCTTACAGCAATGTAGTATTGCAGCCCCTGCACCAAAGCTTGTGACCAAGGTACAAGAAATTGTCACTACTCAGCTCAAATCTATGGGACAGGAAATTACAGCAACAATGCATAACAAGATTGACAAATGTGATGTTTATGGAGAGATACAAGAGCAAGGAGCCATAGCAAGAAACAAGAGGATCTTACGCATTGGGGGATTGCAAGACAATTGCATTGATTGTTTTGATGATGAAGGTTGGTTACACTAAAGAAGAGAAGCATAGCCAACTTAAGAAGGCAATACCACAAATCGAATGGGATGAGAAGGACATTGGTCTTATCACCCGAAAAGGGAATCAAATACAGGTTTATTTCAAAGAAAAGATTTCAAGAATCAAGATTCTCAGACAAACCAATAAGCTAAAGGGTACTAGAGTCTGCATATCTGAAAAGCTCACTCCGACTCATCTCAAGCAAAGGACAAATGAACTCAACAAAATGAAGGAAGCACGCAAAGAAGGCAAATGGGCAGTCTATCGAGATGGGCAAGCACTCATCCAAGATTTCAAACCTAGACCCAAAGACTCTCAATCTTAAACTGATGTTATTCAAACCGATTTCAAAGTAGTACTTTGTAGTTATGGTACAATAATTTCGAGCTGAGCTGCCATGAGCACTCCTCAACTCTCTGGTCTATCCAGATGAAAGTCATTTTGACATTTTGCATGTTGTCCCATAGGCCCGTGAGGCCTCCCGAGGACTTTAATATGACTCTCTCTCTCTCTCTCTCTCTCTCTCTCTCTCTCTCTCTCCCATGTCCTACTGCTGATGATGATGATGATGATGTTGATGATGATGCTGAGATTGATATATAGTCGACTATCGACATGACTATGTTGTACTTAGTACTTAGGACTTACTTAGGACTGAAAACTGCCATTTTGCATTTTTTTGCATTCTGCATTGGTGTAGATGCTCGTTTAGTAGCTCCACTACCACAGCTCATTGTAGCAAGTTTTTCACAATCTCATAGACCCATCGGTCTTCCGAAGACTTTAATAAACTCTCTCTCTCTCTCTCTCTCTCTCTCTCTCTCTCTCTCTCTTCCAAAGACTTTAATAAACTCTCTCTCTCTCTCTCTCTCTCTCTCTCTCTCTCTCTTCCAAAGACTTTAATAAACTCTCTCTCTCTCTCTCTCTCTCTCTCTCTCTCTCTCTCACAATTGAGGTTCGCTCTATCACAGCTTTCCTCAGAGGGGCTGCCCAAGAGAAGAGGTCACTCTGAACATAGCTCTGCGGGTTCAGAGATCAAGGAGACCACGCCCCCCTCTGACGCCACAGTATGAGACAGCCAGGCAGACTCAGATTCGAGACATTTTCACTGTTCATAGACGAGCCATCATAGTGCCGGGCTTCGGTTTTTGAGTTTCCAGTTCCAGTTCTCAGCCTACTCCAGATAGCAAATAGCACATGATATGATATGATATTTTTGTACTTGTTTTTGCTTGAGCCATTGAGCTCTCTTTATTTCAGCACACTACTCAGCAAAGGGTCTTAGCGTGCCCTTTGCCTTAGCCCCTTGTGGCTTGTATGAGTTTTTCTCTTTGGTGTCACTTTGTCCCATAGGCCCGCGAGGCCTTCCGTGGACGTTAATATATCTTTCTTTCTTTTTGTCTTCCCCGCCAGCCCCCTCTCCCTCCTCCCAGCCCTCCCCTGCTGTTCGCCTGCACCTATATCCCTGTCGAGGCACCCCCTTCTCTGCCGCCGCACCCTTCCTGCCCCCCCCCCGCCTGCAATCGCGACCCCCCTCCCTGCCTTTACAACCCCTCCTAGCTCACCTGCTGCGCCCAGAAACCCCCCTTCCTGCCTTTGCAACCCCTCTTGGCTCACCTGCTGCACCCAGAAACCCCCCTCCTGCCCCGACTGCTTCTCCAACCTCTGCAGCAGCAAACACCCTCCAGCTTCCACCCCCCGACCTGGTATGGCACCTCCAACAAATCGCTGAGGCCTCCAAAGGCCATGAATCTGTTGTGGCACACTCGCAGGAGCAGCTTGGGCTGGTGGTGCTGTCAGAGGACAGCTCGGGGGGCTGTCTAAGCCCTCACACACCTACTGATGCCCGCGGACCAGTAAACCTGCAAATTCAAAATTCAAAAGCAGGGGAAAAGGCCCCAAAAACTGAGCAAGAAGGATCTGCAGGGGGGACAGAGATAAAAATCAGCTCCTGGGTGCATGCTTTGTATCTCTCAAATCAATCAAATGGGGACAGTGGGCAGTACATTAGATCAGAAAACAAGGGGTGAGAAAGAGCGCAAATACAGTGCTATCTGGGCCAAAGTGGACAAAATAGAAGACAGCAGCATTAAAGCATGCATATCCTCAGTCAAGGAGGTGTGCAAATTGCAGGATCCTGAACTAGAAGACTTACAAAAGAAAATAGGGGAGACCAAGGATGATGAGCTCTCAAATATACGTGCTCAACAACAAGATGATATGAAAAAATGGCATGGTGAAATGCAAATGAAATGGGCTAAAGAAATAGCCTGCATGCTGAATGAGAAAACCAGCTCTCTTGCCTCTCAAATCAAGATATACCTTTGTAAGACTAGAATAAGTCCAATCATACAAATTTAGAATTTTTTGTTGTTCTAAAGATCAAAAATCTACAAAGAAAATAAAAGAGAAAATGAAAGAGAAGAAAAAAGAGGTAAACAAAAACTTTTATGAAAAGCAAAAGGAAGACATACTTAGCAAGCAAAGCAACACTTATGTCATCATCAGTGCCCAAGCATAAGCAGCTATACTGGGTTTCTAAAGACCCGCGAAGTCTCTTGGGCAAACCCAGTGCTTACTAAAATACGTCAAATAAACAAAAGAGAATGAAAACAAGAAATAAAGAAGAAACGAAGCAGGTGACTTAAGCAAAAATAAACAAGCAAGTCAAGAAACAAAAACTTCCAAAAAACTAGAATCTCTCTCTCTCTCTCTCTCTCTCTCTCTCTCTCTAATCAAGACACTAGAAGCTCAAGTTGTCGTCCTGAAACAGGAGAATGAGAAGCTAAAAGCAGGCTCACACTAGGAGGAAGGGGAGCTTCAGCCACCTATAAAGGAGGAGCTGAACCTTATTAAAGAGCAACTTAAACAGTTCAAGGGCATCAAGGGGACCTAGGAAGAGGGATGCAAGCTCATTGATGAGCTGAAATCTGAGAATGAACAGCTTAAGACAGAAATGTCAGCTCTGTGGGTCACCATGCAGGGGAAACATGCTTAGTTCACGCAGCAAATCACAAAAGGGAAGGTCGATATGCTTGCATGGAAGGGTGTACTTAAAAAGGGTACAACAGCACCTAAAAAAGAGCTCATATCTGAGACTCTAGAGGAGGAAAAAAGACGCAGCAGCAAAGCCATGAATGTATTGGTAAGAGGCCTAACAGTGGGTGACAACCCTATGTCAGATGCCAAAACACTGTTTGGAAAAATGGGCCTCAACCTCCCTTGTGAATCAGTCTGGAGGGTAGGTAAGGCGGACGTACCAACAAGGCCCATGGTAATAAAGATGCGGACAGCTACTGATAGATCTACTCTGTCGGATATGAGAGCTACGCTGAAGGGCAGCAGAATCTTTCTAGATGATGACCTCACGCTCCTACAGCAAGAGCATAGGAGGGAGGGGATGGTGCGAGTTATGGCAGCAAGGCAAGAAGGGAAATGGGCAGCCTACAGGGACAGTAAGGTGGTTCTTCAAGAGAGAGAGCAGAAAGAGAGAGAGGGCAGAAAATGCAGAAAATGGAGAGAGGGGAGGAGGAGCAGAAACCAGCACATGACGGTGTCTAACCCCTGAGATGAGAGTACAAAATAAGCTCAAAATGGCGGTATGGAACTGTAATAGCACTCTCTGGTCGGACCCTAGAGGCTTCTTGGAGACCTACACTGATAGAGACCTGATTTTCTACACTGAGACGCACGAGAGCCCTGAGAGAGGGTTGCCTGCAGTGACAGGATATGCTTGAGAGTCAGCACACACAAAAGAAATGAGAGGGGACAGCAGTACTAGAGGATCTGGTGGAGTTGCAGTTCTCTTCAAATTACACCTGAGACCACTCATATCTGTAGTACGGAGAGAGGAGCATGCACGACACATGTGGATATGCTCCAGTTTGATGCACGACCTCTTTTCATTGCGGTGTGCTACTTTACCCTAGATACTTCGTCATATGTGCACGAGGTCACGTGGAAGGACACAGTCCATACGAGAGGATCTTTGATGACATCACAGAGTTCTCCCAGCAGGGGGACATCCTCCTCCTCAATGACTTCAATGCACACACAGGTGACAAGCAAGTGGGTCTACTAGATTTTGCATCTAACTCCCTTATTGTACCAGAGCTGGACCCAGCAGAGCTTGGCATAGTGAGACACTCAGCAGATGCATTACATGTGACAGGCTATGGGCATCATTGCTTGAGATGGGAGCTGTCAATGACCTGATTATATACAATGGCCTCGAGACGTGGCCCTCGTCTGACATTCTCACATGTTTCCCACATGGCGGAGGGACGAGCACAATGGACTACCTGATAGGCCCACTAGCTTTTGTCTCACGGGTACTTGACTTCTTGGTGCCTGCTCCCCCTCTCGGCGTTGATCAGAGCATACTTGGCCTTCTGCATTTCTGTCACCATGCCAGCTGTTGAGAGAGCTCCTCCTACACCCACTCGTTTTCAGATCCATTATAACGGCGCACTCGACCCCGACTATGTGAGCCACCTGGCTTCCGAGCTCCCAGTCCTACTTGGAGATGACATAGACCTCACCCGTGCTTCGGATACCTTGGTCACTGTGGTAGAGGCTGCAGTGATCAGATCTTTCCCCACGACTCGATCCTCGCAAGTCCCAGATGGAAAGATGCCTCAGAACTCTTGGTTTGATGAGGAATGCAGAGAGATGAGAGCTCACCTCATAAGTGAGCGAGCTTTGGGACATATGACACCACTTGAGGTACAACAAGTCTCACGTCATATGACACGACGAAAAAAGCGGGCTTTTCTCACACATAGGATGGATGAGGTGATCAGATCCTTCTGAAGAGGCGACCCCACTATTGGTTGGGGGCTTCTCACAAAAGGAAAGCCGCCTATCCCCATCACAGACCCGGGTATCTGGCACACGTATGCATGATGTTCTCTTTATGATGTCCCAAACCAGGCACTATCAGATGTGTCATCCATACCAAGACCCACTACATGCCATATGTTCACTACACAAAACGTGCGCGAAGCGCTCTTGCAACTCCATAATCGGAGATCACCAGACCATGAGGGACTACGCACCGAGCATTTTGCACATGCACAGGAGGTCCTAGCCCCAATCCTAACACAGTTGTTCAACCACGATGTATGCCATGGCTTCCACCATTGTACCGATACATAAAGCAGGAGATCCCATGGACACTGGGAACTACCGCACCCTCATGATCAGACACACTCTGGCCAAGATATATGGATTGGTACTAGAACAGGCGATTAGCAGCTATATAGAGGGACATGGGCAGTGGACTTTGGGCAGGCAGGTTTCCAAAACCAGCACTCCACCCTGGATCACAGTTTCACTTTGCAAGCTATTATTGAGAAGGCGAAGTCCAAGCATCAGAAAGTCTTTGCTTGCTTGGTAGACTTCCGAAAGGGTTTCGACATTATTCCGCGATCCCACTTGATCACGAGACTACAAGAGATGCAGCTCCCAGGGGTCATGATTTTGTGGATACAAGCCTCTGTGGGCTGAAGCAAAGGGTGTGCTAGGGCCCTTGCTGTGAGAGAGAGAGAGAGAGAGAGAGAGATGCATGAAGGTGAATGAAGTAGGAACACTCCCAAACTCATCCTCTAAAAACACAACATGGCAGTTTCAATCTCATGATAGTCACTCATAAGGTTGAAAACCATAAACTCCATCATGCATAGCAGGGACTAGCCACCATGACATCCCCACTGACATCATCAGCGCCCAACAGTGGGTGGAGACCATAGTCTAACCATATGCTCTCACACATACAAATCCACACACCCACATATATTTGAGCATCCATTTATATAAAGTCTTTGTACTGAGTTTCTATCGGCACTAGCCCTTCTAGGCCCAAACAAGCCCTAGCGCAATTAGTCCTACCCCCAACTCAATTGGCCCACTTTTGGCCTTCACTACTCCTATACAAAACCACGTGTGAAAAGGAAGACCACTTTTGGAAATCCCCTCTAGTCATGTATCACATGTAAAATGTTTGTTTTACTATTATAGCTGATGGCAGATGTCCATTCAACTACTTAAAAACTATAGATTAAGCAATTTCCTTTTAAGATGAGTGTAAAATGTTTGTTTGACTTTTATAGCTGATGTGTAGATGTCCATACAACTACTTCAAAACTATAGATTAAGCAATTTTCTCTTAAGATGCATGATAAGGGCTGAAAGCTCAATTTGAACTCGAAGAAGCTAACTCAAACTGTGTAAAGTCTTGGAATACAACTCCTCGTGCTCTTTACTTTGAGACACCTCTGGAGGTTCAGAGGTCCACATCCTTGTGTAGGACTGCCCGGGGAGTACGGCTTTGATGTCATCTATGTGTTTGTGAGATTAGAGAGAACACCCAATGTTGGAGAAAGATGATTACCCACACCTTGAAATGCAAAGAAACTCTGGGTTTTGTATGAAACCTATACTAAGATAATGCTACAATGACACGTGCCATAGTGCCACATGCACTATGCAGATAATATTATTGCACCAACCGATATGAGACTAGAGTCAAATTCTAGATCCGAAATCACAAATCTTGACTTGGTATTACAACCCATGAAGGTATTACGCAAACCATTGTGGGCGACATCCAACAATCCCCCTCATAATGGAAAATGGTTATGATGAGTCCAACATAATTGTTACAGCCTGCATCATATGCATCGTCATGTCTCCCACCAATGTGTAAATATGTATAGTGGAGATAATCCCTTAACTTTGTAAAAATGAAAGATTAGATTCACTCATTTGTGTCACACCATCAAGACAGAAAAGAGGTGGATTGCAAAAACCAATTTTTGCAATGTTCATTGAATTATAAGAAAAGAAAACCTTGCTATACAACCATCATTAGGAAGTGACCATAAATATTTAATGTCTATGGAATTTATTGCATGTTATCTTCTATGTTTTGAGAATGTGTAATTTTTTAGGATAAGTCTGCTTATTTGCTTCTTTCTTACCACTATAAAGACCCTTTGGCAAGAAAATTCCAAAATCTGCAGAGAGACTACTTACCAAAAGGCTCTCTCCACTTGATAAATGACTTGTCATGAAAATCGTAGACCACACAGTGCACACAACTTCAGGCAGTCCTGCAGCATCTTGAAGTGATATTCCTTTTGGCACAGGTATCAATTGTCCAGGTGGCACAACTACTTTTTCCGCATATCCTCCTCCTCCTAACAGGGCACACACCTGATTGCACGACCTTTAATACTTCAAAAGAATTACAGCATAATTAAAGGATCCAATGATTCAACAATCTTGTGCACCCATTTTCTTTATATATACCTTTGTAAGACTAGAATAAGTTCAATCATACAAATTTAGAATTTTTGTTGTTCTAAAGATCAAAAATCTACAAAGAAAATAAAAGAGAAAATGAAAGAGAAGAAGTTGCATGCATCTCCCACTAAGAGAACACTTTCAGAACTGCAGAGAGAATACGCAGATGTACAGCCAATAATAGAGCTCATAAAGATGTAGGAATTGGGACAAAACAAGCTCCAACAGTGTAGAGACATCTGCAGCAAGCTCTGCATAGGTAAGGCACCACCTTGAACTTTGTATACTGCGCCATGTGCCTCTCTAACAGGCTTCAATAGCTGCTTCTGGTTGAGCTTTGCTTGCTGCTCCCTCCTGACAGTCTTGTGCTCTCCTTACTGCTGAAGGTATGCACTATCTGCCCCAAAACAGGCAGAAATCTGCTCCACACTAACTTGAATAATCCCCTACCTAGGGGGCCCTTTTATAGGGCTAGGTAATCCCCTAGATTGGCCGACCCAGGCAGCAAACCAGCCCACCCCCTGCAACCAACGACCTAACACACTGGTGACTCAATGAACCGACCAAGCAGGTCTGCCCACCTGCTTTGCCCCCTCTAGCCTGCCAAGCAGACGCCTTCTATGCTGCCTATGGGACTCTTTATGTGCACACCTGTCCACGGGATCTGCTATGCAACTTCCAGCCTCGTGGCCCTTGTGCTGCTGGGAAAAAAAAAAATAGGGTAAAGGGGCGCAGCCCCCTGCCTGTAAGTGAGCTGTCTCAACCAATGCCAACCAATAGGAGGGGGACCCCCACCAGTAGAATGCATTCACACCCGGGACAGACACCTCCAAACTGCTCCCAGATCCCTTTGAAGCAACTCACCTTGAACAATACGCTCCTCTGCCAGATCAGCCATCTAAAATGTTCTCAGATCTACGTTGCAATAACCTTACTGCGTCAGCTCCTCGTGCTCCCTTGGTCCCTCATCATCCATGAAATCTGATACCATGTTAGAGTGGAGTGTGTGCGTAAGCATGCAAGAAGGGGTGTTAGAGACTCACTGTTCCCACCTGTGAGCCCCCGTTTTGTGGGGACAAGGGGCAGTGAGGGTAAGGAGGGATGGGAAAGAGAGACTCAGCAAACAGCAGCGATTTGGGGGGGCTCCATGCCTTCCTAGATGCAATGGACTGGCTGCACAGGGCACCCTTTTATAGGGGCCTGTTGCAGGACCAGTTGGTCCAACCAGGGCCACCGACCAGGGCCGACCCTGGTCGGTTTTCCAGACTGACCTGGTCGGTCCCCAGTCAGGGAACCGACCCTGCTGGTCGGCCATACCAACAGGCCTGGGCAGTGCCTATAAAAGGCCCACACTTCCCTTCATTCAGCCATCCAGTGCAGGACAGAAAGCCTCTGTTTTAGGCTGTGCTGTGCACTCAGATTTGGCATCTTCTGACAGAGAGAATTCCTTCAGTTTGTCTCAGCACTTGGCTGAGTTTTGTATTGCTCCCCTGGAGCCAGTTTTCTGCCCACCATCCGGTGGATGAATATATTCTCTCTCTGCCTAAGTTTTCTCTGAGTGAGTATTGTATCTGTGATCAGTTATCTGAGTTGAGTGTTGCTAGAGCGGGAGAGATCTTGGCTGGAGGTTAGAGTGATTCTTTCCTTCTGTTTTCTAACAAGGCTCCCGACTCTTCCTCATCAATAACACTCTCTGAAGGAAGGAGTTCCTTGGCTGTAAGGCAACTCTGTTTTCAGCTCAGTTCAGTACAGAAGGTCAGTTCATTTATTTCTGTTTCAGTTTTTTCAAGTTCTGTAGCTATTCACCGAGATGGATCAGCGATCAGAAGCCTCTACATCCATTGCTCGTCCTTCCTCCTTCTCCAGTCATCTTCCTTCTTCATTTATCCCTAATTTCGGTGAAGCTGGAAAGCTTGATGGTACAAACTTTCCAATCTGGAAAGTCAAGATCCGAAGCCATCTGTTGGCACGGAGGTTGTGGAAGATTGTCAATGGGACTGAAGAAAAGCCGGAGGATATTGTGGACAAGAGAGGTGAAGTTCTAGCTGAAGCAGATGCAGATGAACTCTGTGCATGGGAGGAGAGGGATGCTCAGGCCTTAGCAATGCTTATAGGCACGACAGCAGATTTTGTTATTCCTCATATCCAGTTGGCAGAAACGCCTTCAGAGGCGTGGACCATACTGAAGGAGCTGTATGAAACCGATAATACAGCTCGTATCATCACATTGCAGCATCAGCTTTATAACCTTGATATGAATGAGGGTGATAGTGTTCATGATCATCTGACGAAGGACCAGCTCGCAGCGGTTGGTCAGAAGGTGGACTCGAGTCAATTAGCATTACTCACACTCCACAAGTTGCCACGGAGTTTCAAAAGTTTTGTGACTACGGTCACTGCGGGTCAACGGACAAAGCCAATCAACTTTGAGGAGCTTTGTCCACTCCTACTTCAGGAGGAGGCCCGAGAGAAACTCTTTACGCAAACCGACGAAAAGGCATTGGTTGCCAAAGACAAGCCTGGCAAAGGCAAGTCAAAGGATTCCAAGAAATCAGAGGACGCTGAACGTAAGAAGAAAATGAAGTGCTTTTACTGTGAAAAGCTTGGCCACTCTGCCAAAGAATGCCGGAAGAAGAAGGCGGATCAAAAGCGGAAAAGAGAAGCCAAAAACAAAGAAGAGCCTAAGAGTGATTCTGCCAATGTGACAACTGGACAGTTATTCTTACTCAGTGAACATTGTTCAGCTTATGCAGTTAGTGAAGGTAAAGAAGGTTGGTATGTTGACAGCGGTGCTTCTAAGCACATGTCCAACAGAAGGACGTGGTTCAAAACCATGGACAGTACACACCTGGATTCCAAAGTTTCTGTTGGAGATAGCCGGACATGTCCTGTGAAGGGCATAGGTAGCATTCCTTTCATTACCACAGCGGGTGAGGAGAAGGATATCTCTGGAGTACTTTATGTACCCGACCTTTGCAAGAATTTACTATCTGTAAGTCAGATGGACAAAAACAACATGGCAGTTCTTTTTCAAGATGGCAAGGTTACCGTGACATCCAAAAGGAGTGGGCAAGTGGTAGCACAGGGTGTTGAAGAGAATGGACTGTACCATCTCAGTGCAATGTTGGTTCATGATGGTCACGGAAAGTCCAAACTTTGGCATGAGCGCTTCGGTCACGTCAGCTATGGAATCTTGGCTGAAATGTCAAAGTCGAAGATGGTGGATGGACTTCCACCAATTACAGGCAAGGATGATGTCTGTAGGGCTTGTCTTGAAGGCAAGCAGCACAGGGATAAGTTCCCACAAGAAGCTTCGTTTCGGGCCAGCAAACCACTTGAGTTGGTTCACGCCGACATTTGTGGTCCAATGTCTACTGCATCATGGGCAGGATCCACGTATTCACTTCTCTTTGTGGATGATTTCATTAGAATGACTTGGGTATATTGTTTGGCTAAAAAGTCTCAGGCTTTTGAGAAATTCAAAGACTGGAAGGCTAGAGTTGAAAAGGAGACAGGGGAAGATGTCAAGACATTTCGCACAGACAGGGGGGGAGAATTCACCTCAAGTGAGTTTAATACATTTTGTCGCAAGCATGGGATCAAGCGACAACTCACCACGGCACATACTTCTCAGCAAAACGGCGTAGCCGAGAGAAAGCATAGAACCACCACTCAGACAGGGCTTGCTATGCTCCGAGGGAGAAATCTTTCTAAAGCCTATTGGAGTGAAGCTATCAATACAGCGGTACACATTCTCAACCGGACCAAGACGAAGGCCGTCAAGGACAAGACTCCATATGAGGCATTTTATGGTAAGAAGCCCTCTATTTCTCATCTCCGCATTTTTGGTTCTAACGCGTGGGTGCATGTGCCCAAGGAAGATAGGACCAAGCTTGATTCCCGAAGCAGACCATGTATCTTTGTTGGGTATAGTGAAGAATCCAAGGCCTACCGCCTCTTCGATCCAGTAAAGAAGCAAATACTCATCAGTCGTGATGTTGTCTTCGCGGAAAAAGAACCTGAACCCCAGGAGGAGCCTCAGATTGAGGAGGAGGAGATTGTTCAACCCCCGATCCCACCCCGTCCTAGATTGACCATTCAAGAGGTTACCCAATCAAAAGCTGATATTCCACCCGATACTCAGGAAGAGCAGGATGTTCCAGCAGAAGTTCCCGTTCCTCCTCCCACAGAGAAGCAGAAAAAGTTGCCCCAATGGTACCTCCGGACATTGGAAGAGTCTCGTGTCACCTCATTACCTGAGAGTAGCAGTTCCGGATTGCGTCGATCTCAACGTCTTCAAAAGACCCCATCCGTGAATGTTGCTTTGGTGGCTCAGATTGTTGAGCCAAGAACCTTTGCGGAGGCGAAAGACAATCCCGAATGGCAGGCTGCCATGCAGGCAGAGATGGATGCTGTTCTGAAGAACCATACATGGGACTTAGTGGCCAAGCCCCTTCGACGGAAAGTCATCGGCACTAAGTGGGTATACAAACTCAAATACAAATCTGACGGCAGCTTGGATAAGTATAAAGCCAGGTTGGTTGTGAAAGGTTTTGCTCAAACTGAAGGCATGGATTTTGATGAAACTTTTGCTCCCACAGCCCGCATGGTTACTATCCGGACAGTGATTTCCCTTGCTGCCCAATTCCAGTGGCCTATTTTTCAAATGGATGTGAAGTCCGCATTCCTTAATGGAACCCTGGAGGAGGAGGTATATGTGGAGCAGCCACCGGGCTTTCAGGATCCAGTGTCCCCATTAAAGGTCTGCAGGTTGAAGAAGGCGTTATACGGGCTGAAACAGGCCCCCAGAGCTTGGTACCAAAGGATTGATATATTCTTTCAGAAGATTGGGCTCAGTCGGAGTCCTTCTGAGGCAAACCTTTACTTGTTCATTGAGAAGGGATTGCGATTGGTACTCATCCTCTATGTTGATGATCTTATCTTGATAGGTGATCATGTCAAGAAGATTTCACAGGTCAAGGAGCTACTCATGTCTGAGTTTGAGATGACTGACCTTGGGTTATTACATTACTTCCTTGGGATTGAAGTAAAGCAGGCTAAAGACAGGATCTTCATTTCACAGGAGAAATATTGCAGAGAAATTCTGAAGAGATTTCAGATGGAGGATTGCAGAACAGCATTAACTCCCATGGAGGTCGGGCTGAAGCTAAGTGTTCACGACACATCTCAGCTGGTTGATACTCTTTTGTATCGACGATTGGTAGGAAGTTTGCTTTACCTTACCAATACGCGCCCTGATATTTGTTATGCAGTTGGGCTATTATGTCAGTTTTCTGCTTCTCCCAGGAAGAATCATTGGAATGCAGGTTTACGTGTGCTGAGGTATCTAAAGGGTACTTGCACCTTTGGGATCAGCTACACCAAAGGCATTGAACTAGGCGGGGTTCTGTGACAGTGATTGGGCAGGTGATGTGGACACCAGAAGGTCGACGATAGGATATTGTTTCTTACTTGCATCTGGAGCCATCTCTTGGCTAAGTAAGAAGCAACCCACAGTATCCCTTTCATCTACAGAGGCAGGATACAGAGCCGCGTGTACAGCCGCTTGTGAGACATTGTGGTTGCAGTGGATTCTGGAGGACATGGATGTGTGTCAGGAGAATGCGACAGTGCTGATGTGCGACAATCAGAGTTGCATAGCTATTGCCAAGAATCCAGTGTACCATGCACGGACCAAACACATCGAAGTTCATTATCATTTTGTTCGAGAGCTCATCATCGACCACGTGATCGAGCTTATCTACTGCCCGACCGCCGACAATTTGTCCGACCTTTTCACGAAGGCACTCCCTCGAGAACAGATGGAGCACCTCATCAAACGCATGGGGATTGGCCCACAATTGTAACATTGAGGGGGGGTGTTAGAGACTCACTGTTCCCACCTGTGAGCCCCCGTTTTGTGGGGACAAGAGGCAGTGAGGGTAAGGAGGGATGGGAAAGAGAGACTCAGCAAACAGCAGCGATTTGGGGGGGGCTCCATGCCTTCCTAGATGCAATGGACTGGCTGCACAGGGCACCCTTTTATAGGGGTCTGTTGCAGGACCAGTCGGTCCAACCAGGGCCACCGACCAGGGCCGACCCTGGTCAGTTTTCTAGACTGACCTGGTCGGTCCCCAGTCAGGGAACCGACCCTGCTGGTCGGCCATACCAACAGGCCTGGGCAGTGCCTATAAAAGGCCCACACTTCCCTTCATTCAGCCATCCAGTGCAGGACAGAAAGCCTCTGTTTTAGGCTGTGCTGTGCACTCAGATTTGGCATCTTCTGACAGAGAGAATTCCTTCAGTTTGTCTCAGCACTTGGCTGAGTTTTGTATTGCTCCCCTGGATCCAGTTTTCTGCCCACCATCCGGTGGATGAATATATTCTCTCTCTGCCTGAGTTTTCTCTGAGTGAGTATTGTATTTGTGATCAGTTATCTGAGTTGAGTGTTGCTAGAGCGGGAGAGATCTTGGCTGGAGGTTAGAGTGATTCTTTCCTTCTGTTTTCTAACAAGGGGGGGGGGGGGTGGGCATAGAGAGAGAGAGAGTGTGTGTGAGAGTGTGTGTGTGTGTGAGAGAGTATCGGAGGATGGGCTCATCATCAGACCTCAGTATCTCGAGGACAGAGGAGTCTCACACTCGCTGAGAATTGCCATCAGACAGATGTGGGTCTCATCCCATCAACTGAGGATCGAGGCAGGGAGAGCTGCAAGCATACCCAAAGAGTAGCGGACTTGCAGGTTGTGCACGATGGGGGCAGTCGAGACAGAGGAGCATTTTCCATGTGTCTGCCCAGCCTACTATGAGATCCAAGGGCGCTACCACTACCTTTTTCAGGAGGGGCATGGCTTTGGCCCACTCTCACGACTGATCCACTTCCAGGACCAGGTCTATATTGGGCTCTACATGATGGAATGCGACGACACAAAGAGACGCTACTACAACATATCAAAAAGCAACAGGATGGGACCACCACACCACAAGGCACTAAGGTAGACCGAGTGCAAAGATAGGTCACGGATTTCTATGCATTTGACTCAGCTCCAAGGTTGAGGAGGAGGAGCTAGCCGACATGAGAGATGTATGGATCGGTGGAGAGAGCCGACACAACACTGCTGGACGAGGGACATAGAGACCGTACACGACGCGACAGGCGACCAGAGCACACACGATCGAGGTTCGACCTATTTCAGCTCTCCTCAGGGGAGATCGACCGAGGCGAGGCGTCACCCTTGACATAGCCCATTGGATCCAAAGATCGAGGAGACCACGCCCTCCACCACCACGGGAGACAACTCCACAGATGCAAATACGTGAGCTCTTTGCATCTCATCAGAGAGACACCGTGGAGCCTGGATAGGTGGATATACCTAGATGAATCCACGAACATTCCCAAACTCATCCTCTAAATACACAACATAGTGCAGTTTCAATCTCACGATAGTCACTCGTAAGATTGAAAACCATAAACTCCATCACGCATATCCTGGATACGTGGAGCCGGTTCATGCACTTGGGACTCTAGCTCTGAGGACTTGATATTTTCATGCCACCCTCATGCTATTTTTCTACTTTTTTCATGCCACCCTCATGCTATTTTGTACTAGTATAGCATTTTACTACTCAGCAAGGGCCTTAGTGAGCCCTTTGCCCCAGCCCACAATGGTCTGTATGAGTTACTTGATTCCATACTTTGTCCCATAGGCCCGCGAGGCCTCCTACGGACGCTAATATTTCTTTCTTTCTTTTCTCACTATGAGATGCCAAACTTTAACATCCTCAAGGCTCAACAGGAATGAAAACTTCATATCCAGTTGAAAGATGGGCCACTATGAGGGGGCGGTAGATCCTATCATTGTCCGAATCTTCTCCATTCAAGCCAGAGAGAGAGAGAGAGAGAGAGAGAGAGAGAGAGAGAGAGAGAGAGAGAGTGTGTGTATGTGTGAGAGAGTATCCGAGGATGGGCTCATCATCAGACCTCAGTATCTCGAGGACAGAGGAGTCTCACACGTGCTGAGAATTGCCATCAGACAAATGCGGGTCTCATCCCATCAACTGAGGATCGAGGCAGGGAGAGCTGCAAGCATACCCAAAGAGTAGCGGACTTGCAGGTTGTGCACGATGGGGGCAATCGAGACAGAGGAGCATTTTCTATGTGACTGCCCAGCCTACTATGAGATCCAAGGGCGCTACCACTACCTTTTTCAAGAGGGGCACGGCTTTGGCCCACTCTCACGACTGATCCACTTCCAGGACCAGGTCTATATTGGGCTCTACATGATGGAATGCGACGACACAAAGAGACGCTACTACGACATATCAGAAAGCAACAGGATGGGACCACCACACCACAAGGCACTGAGGTAGACCGAGTGCAGAGATAGGTCACTGATTTCTATGCATTTGACTCAGCTCCAAGGTTGAGGAGGAGGAGCTAGCCGACATGAGAGATGTATGGATCGGTGGAGAGAGCCGACACAACGCTACTGGACGAGGGACATAGAGACCGTACACGACGCGACAGGCGACCAGAGCACACACGATCGAGGTTCGACCTATTTCAGCTCTCCTCAAGGGAGATCGACCGAGGCGAGGCGTCACCCTTGACATAGCCCATCGGATCCAAAGATCGAGGAGACCACGCCCTCCACCACCACGGGAGACAACTCCACAGATGCAAATACGTGAGCTCTTTGCATCTCATCAGAGAGACACCATGGAGCCTGGATAGGTGGATATACCTAGATGAATCCACGAACATTCCCAAACTCATCCTCTAAAAACACAACATAGTGCAGTTTCAATCTCACGATAGTCACTCATAAGATTGAAAACCATAAACTCCATCACGCATATCCTGGATACGTGGAGCCGGTTCATGCACTTGGGACTCTAGCTCTAAGGACTTGATATTTTCATGCCACCCTCATGCTATTTTGTACTAGTATAGCATTTTACTACTCAGCAAGGGCCTTAGTGAGCCCTTTGCCCCAGCCCACAATGGTCTGTATGAGTTACTTGATTCCGTACTTTGTCCCATAGGCCCGCGAGGCCTCCTATGGACGCTAATATTTCTTTCTTTCTTTTCTCACTATGAGATGCCAAACTTTAACATCCTCAAGGCTCAACAGGAATGAAAACTTCATATCCAGTTGAAAGATGGGCCACTATGAGTGGGCGGCAGATCCTATCATTGTCCGAATCTTCTCCATTCAAGCCATCAAGGCAAAAACCTCCTTGTAGTCTAGACCCTCTACCTGTGCGTAGTGCTTGGCTCACCAACTTGGCTTTGTACTTGTTGAGAGTCCCATGTGAATTGTACTTTGCCTTATAAATCCACGTGGTCCCAATCACCTTCCTCTTGGCATTTGGGAATGTCCTTTGCTTCGGTAAAGGTTATGGACTCCTCGACAATCTTTATCTAAGCCATCAAAGCATAGATCACAGTGGAAGTCTTTCTCCCTGACCTCCTCTCTGCTTCTAAAACTACTCTCAGAGATATCAGTAACCCTTGAGTCTTCCAAGGTCTTTATGCACTCAGCCGAGGGCATAGTCATGAAACAGTCCAAGTATAAATACATGGGCTGTTATACAGGTTCAGAATGTATAATTTGTGAGCTGGTGTCAACTCAGTTGAACCTAGACTTAACTTATCCACATATGAGCTCTTGCAGTGAAGTAAGTAACAATTTCAGCTTTTGTATGCCAAGCATGACCTCATACTTGGCAGCCAGGGAGGAATATATTACAGTGAATTTTAGTTTATCCAAAAGGGTGTTCCTGTGTGGAAAGCTGTAACCCCTCGTCGCTATGGAGTCCAAATACCATCCGGGTATCCTTCTCTGCTTTGCAAGAGTCTTCTTCTGCGCCAGCTCTGATTTTGTATCTGGCTTTGAGTTGTCAGAACCCAGTGCCAAATCTGCATCACCTTTGGTGGGGGCCTAGGTATTGCTGGAGCGGTAGCAACTTCTTTGTCCAATTGGGAAACAGTCTCTTTAAAGGCGACATCCTTACTGACCAACACCACGAGGAGTTCTTCTTTGAAGAGGAGTTTGATCAAGGTTTGACAACATTTATCGGCTGGTCTCATTCGTGTCAACCCTCCATGCAAAGAGAAAGAGCATCAGCCCCTTCTTTTGTAGCCAAAGTTTCTATGATTAGGAGGGCTTCATGTTTGGGCAAAGGACACATATCAGCTGGGCACAATGGGATAGTGAGCCCACAAGATCCCTAAGCTCATGGAGCCCATCTTCTGCATTAGCCGGAGAAGTGATTGCAACATTGGTGCATGAGGTGGGCAGCCCACAGGATGAAGGAGATTGACGTGACCATCTCATCGCCTAGCAACAGGGATTTAGACGGAGGGCTGCATATGCCAGAGAGGCCTATAGTTCTACACAAGAGTCTGGGCCCTCTTCATGGCTTATCAATCCACTACGTTAGAGGACAGGAGCTGGCAAGACATGCCATATCTGGTATTCTTCAACATAGGCCTGGGAAGGGCCGTCCTGCGGTTTGAGTCAGAGGCCATTCACAACTTGTCGATGACAAGGTTTGAACTCCCTAGAGTGGCGGAGGATTAGAGTTGTTGGATGCTAAAGAAGAGATGGGCCATTGATCCTGAACAGGATAAATAGGAGTACACCTCACACCCAGAGTAGATGCTCTGGCTCTAGAAGCGCAGCCCTCTGAGAGAGCTGTCGTGGGATCCAACATAGTGGTTTTGGCCATCCAGGGCAGGGCATCTGAACGAAAAAATGCAACCTTCTTCCGTTCACTATGACCTTCACATCTGAGGACTTAAAAGGTACTCCTTTCCCGATTAAAGCTGGTAGAACATAAAATAGAAGCCATGTGATGAATTTTAGACATTGGATGTTTAGCATATGACTGCAATGCAAAAAAGTATGTTTGAAGTAATATGACAAGCTGAGGGAATAACTGAAAATATCATGTGTTATAGAAAGCACCTTCTAGCCGGACTTTCCCCTCGATTGTGTAGCCTTCCCCACATTCCAGCAAAATTTCAAAGGAGAAGGTGAACGCTGATCAAGATGAAATGAAAAGCCAAACCTAAGTCCCCTGCCTACTAACATATAAAATTACATGCTGCCCCGTGATTGTCAAGTAAAAGGAATAACACTGGATCTGCCCATTGACTGCGTATTGACTGTCAACAATTTCTACACTTACCAGCGCCTCTTCATTTATCACTTACACCGATGATGAAAGACACTTGGGTCAATGGAAAAAACGAGAACGAACCTGGGTGAAGCGGCAGATGCAAACTGGAGCAGGCTAACCAGGGGAACCACGAGGAGGCAAGGAGGAACGATCGATTCTAGTCTATACAAGATGTCCTTGAAGCAGAGTCACAGATTTGATCTCTGATCACGATTCTTCTGAAATAAAGCCTAGATCTGAAAATATTAAAATTGCCGCAAAACCCTCGAAAAGGCTGCAGGATCTGCGTGCAGCAAATGGGCTACGGCCAAAGGGTCTAGTCTGCCATAGCTAGAGCTTCATACAGTTATATGAAAATTGATCGAAAGACATGCTCTTTGCAAAGAAGAGAGATCTCTTGTTTTACTCACATTGGAGGACAATGCACTGCAGCAGCCACACTACTCAATATTTGGCTTAATATCATATACGCTTTGGGCACCATATAGGAGCAAGGTATAAAGTGTTCAATTAGACCACCGAGAGGAGTAGCATTTCTGCAAGACTTGGCCTGCTTCTGTTGTCTGCATTCTTACCAATGAGGAATCCACTGGTTATATAGTTCACCAAACTGGTTATTGACACCTGCTTCCAGGTACTCTAGGCATGAGCTGGGACCTGCGAAGCAAGCTGCAATGAGATAGCTTTTGGTTTCAGCACCTCACAAATAGCTGACTCTTTGTATTGGTTAATAGAATATGCTTTTCTCTGAAAAAGCGATGGCTGCAATTAGGTGGAAATTTTTCAGAAAAGGTTTTTGGCTAGCTTCTTGGGGTTCAGACATTCTCTTCCAGCGACTAGAAGTCTGCCTTTGAAAATATCAACAAGTGCCAGGCACGCCAGCCAACTAGCTTCCTTGCCACACTTAGGAAGCCTAGAAAACACAAAATCAGGGAGACAGAGGCCCTACTAGAGATACCTCCCTCGGAATGATGTTATAGAAGCTTGCCTGCCAACGTGAGCTTTGCCATCCACCAAGAGAAGCATTCATACTATACACAATGCATTATTTCATTTGATATGATTGCTGAACGAGAGCTCCCACACACCCGTGTTTATGACTAATTTAAGTAAACACAAAGAGCAGGTACATACATCTAGACAGTGTAACACCACTTGAGAAGACTTAATATCATAGGAGGGATAGTTTTGTTAAGTCATTTTGAAATGTGCAGGTTTGGGACATGACACCATTGTCTACGTCCTAGCACCAATGCAATGGGCACATACAAATCGTAGGTCATGCAAGCTCAAAAATGTCTCCTTGAGCAATCTCGTCCCACCCCAAAACTATTAGCAGCATACATGTTACACCTTGCTATCCTTGTAATGTTTCTGGTCTCATAGGTTTTGGCCTTGACTATAGGTCAACATGACCATGATCATGATTTGACAGTTTTGGGGAATGGGAGGGTCCACGGAGTGTCACAATAAGAGAGCTTAAAATTGAGAAAACAAAGTAAAAGCTTGATATCGCCGGACTAATCCAATCACAAGCTTACCTTAATCTACCATCGTGGCCCCCCAAACATACACAAATTAATTAGTACAACGACTTTTCCTCGCTAGGGGGCCCTATCCCAATCCTTGACGATTGTATCTCCTGTATACTATATAAATATTCAGGGTCCTGACTCCTCCTGACCCAATAATTATTTATAGAAGGTCAGGACATCGCAAGATAGTGACAACTTCCTCTTTGCTGCGTTTGACCGGATATCCCAAATCTGTAAGCCTGATATTTGGATTCCCGCATATCTGGAGTAGCTGTGACAAACAGCACATCGCTGAGACCATTGACGCTTACCTAATAAATCATCACCTCAGGCAAATTTTTTGGCCTCCTCGGAGTCCCAAAGGTTTTGCTGCTAAATCTTTTATAAGTCACATCTTACAGCATCAGTGTATCGGGCTACCCAAGGATTAGAGAGGCGCACGTATGAATTGTATCGAAGACAATTATCATGTCATAGAAGCTAGAGAAGCATAAGAGACCGAAAAGAAGCAAGAACCTGATCGCCCAGATGCCATGACAAACAAATTTTCCCAAAAGGCCACAATACAATGAAAGGGGAGGAAGAAGCGAGCACCTGATCGCCCACGTTCCATTTATCTACGCCTGCTCCAACGGCTTCGACGATGCCAGAGCATTCGAGGCCAGGGTAAGGGGGGCAACCGGGGGGGACGGGGTGGTGACCGTGGCGCTGGAGGGTGTCAGCACGGTTGACAGCGGAGGCAACGATGCGGATGAGGACATGACCGGGGAGGAGTTGGGGATCGGGGACTTCTTGGAGCTGCAGAACTTCAGGGCCACCAGGGGAGGTGATGACGATGGCCTTCATGGCACTCTTTTGCTGCTGTTGTTGCTGAGCTTGAGCTTGCAAGATGAACGAAGGAAGTGAGAGTGAGAGTGAGAGTGAGAGTGAAAATTCTCACCAAAAAAAAAGTGAGTGAGAGTGAAAGAGTACAACAGACATTTGTAGCAAAAGCAAATTAGTATACGCCCACTCGTCTCATTCCTCGATCATTCCAAGACTTCGCCCACCTCCCATCCTCCCACCCCGCTCCGGCGCCGGCGCGTCCCGATGCCTCGGCAACGCCCCATCCCAGCCTTTTTTATGTCCCTCCGCTGCAGAATGAGTATCCTCTTCGACCCAATGGAAAAGGTATGCAAGAGAAAGCAACAGTGAGGAGTGGGGTCAAGAACATGCATGCGCAACCAAATCGAATGATGGCGGAGCACTCCAAAGCAGCAAATCGCTATTCAAAGGACCGAATGGAAGGAAAGGCCACACGTCTAATGAACTTATGCCTAAAGCTAGATGCTGGCTTAGGTGCACCCCTAGGAGAAAGCATTGCAAGAGGAAAGATCCATGTCACATCAATGTGGTAACTCTAATGGAGAAGAAGGAAAGATGTGGTAGTCTGAGTTCATACTAATTTTTTGAACAAAACAAAGAAATGGCTATTCTCATTTAGTCGTAGACTACATTCACGGGCCACGTCCTCCACTTTCTTGAGGGATGTGTGAGGGCCAACTGGCTTAAGAAAGCTTTGATAGTTGTGAACACCAGACTCATGCGGAACGGTTTCATTATCTTTCTTCTTGAAAAGTATGAATTGCAAAGATAGTCACGAGAAATGGAATATGGACGATACACACTCAACCGTTATCAATGCAGCTATGTGATATTGGTTTAGTCCAGACTTTGCCTCCCCTTCTAAAGCACCTACATGGGTAGAGTTCCTAAATCTCCCATTAGCGTTTTTATCTCAAATGGAAACTCTTTCACCCCTTTTGGCCAGTTTCGGGTGATGAGCAGGCTCAATTTGTTAGCCCAAGGGGAAACTTGTGGGCATGTCAATGATGGATTTGGCAAGTGACCCACCATAAGTTTTACTATTGGAAGACAAGAGGAGGAAGAATGTTACATAAAATCTTTTATAAAAACATTCTAAACTCCTGTTTCTTCTGTGGCATAGGAGGACATTTCATCAGAGATTGCCCACCACAGAGGGCAAGCTATAGGAATGCAAAAGCTAAAGAGGAGAGGTTAAGGAGAATGTGGTCGCAAAATCCACTCCCGAAACAAGGGTAGAAATCTAAAAGCACAATAGCCCACAAAGAAAGAAAACTACATAAACGCATGTAGTAGAGCCTCAGGAGAAGAGGAGAAGGGAGAGGGCATCACATAATCCCCCAATCCTTTCGATATCCTTCAAGACCAAGAAGTAAACTTGAACACAAGTAATGATCTTTAGGACATTTCTATGGATTCTATTTGGTTTTCAATCATTTGGAAGGACAAAAGTACACAAGACACAAAACTCAAACATGCCTTACATTTGAATAAGAAAGGGGTTCAAGTCGGGAAGGAGCTGTGTTAGCAATAGTATAGAGAACTCATCCAAAGACAAAGATTGAGGTTTGATCAATTATTCATTAAAAATAGGGTGTAGATCTAGGACAGGGAATCCCTTGCATGGATAGGAGGCAAACAAACTAATTTCCTCAATAAATTTTACAAGAAGCGAGTTAAAGCCATTAGTAGAACTCAACATTTTTTGAAAGCTCTTGGGAAGAGAGCATCAAATGCTAGGAGAAAGAGGATACAACATTTGGATAAAAGTTACAGTTATTGGAAAATGACAACTCAAAGGAGGCCAAAAACTTGTTGAAGTAAAAGGCAAATTAAGGAGGAATTATGCAAACGCAAATAGCAGGAAGGTATGAGAAAGCTAACAAAGATATGTTTAGAAGTTTGAGGAAAAAAGGACACATGATGTTATTCAAAGCTGGGCTGGCTTGATCGGGAAGCATCAACAAGTGAGGAAATAGTAAAGGAGATTCACGCACACTAGATTTTGAAAGGTGCCACTTTTAAACTCTTGGCAATCTCAATGGGATTTCATTGCTCCATGAAGGACCAGTGGGAATGGGTCATTTAAGGGATGAAAATTTCCTTCTATCCTGCTCCACCACATTAAATATTTGAATGTCGTATGGATCCCTTCAATCTACGATCTTCGTCTTTCCGCTCCACTTCAAATCCTCAAGCCATTGTTCACATCATATCTAAAACCACTATATTGATCCCTTCAGTTTGCAAGTGCCTCCCTCTTTTGCCTACTGCTCCACTTAAAATCCTTAAGCCATGGTTCCTCCACAGTTTTAGATTCTAAGTTCATAGCAACAGTTTCTCAAACGGCTGGCACCACTTCAATGAGACTCCTCTTTTATGTCTAATTAGGTTATCGATGGTGTCCTTTGACCTTCCATCTCCTCCCCATCAAAAAATTCTCAAAAGTTTCAATCATCTTTCTTCCTTACATGTGGCAGTTCTTCTCCTCCAAGTTTCCATGTGTCTTTCTTTTGTGTCCATGGGAAATAGGTTGAATAGCTGTTATTGTTGGTAGTCATGTGGGAAATGGGAAATTTAATGCCAACATGGCATGTGTTCCCCCCCCCACCCGCCTTTTTTTACCCTACTAAGGCCTATATATAGTGCACTAATTTCTCACTAATTAGGGCCGATGCCCTCTTTTCCTTTTATTTCAATCAAGTTCACTCATTTAACAAAGTGGTTGAAACATAAATGCTTAAGAACAATTAACTCTTAACATGGCTTGTTAAGAGTTCACCATTCTTAAACATTTATGTGGCATCTCAACCACTCTTACTTTCGTTAAATGCAAGTAGGGTCAATCTCATCCACTTAAGAAAGTTATTAGCAATGATGCCATGTTAAGAGTCTATCTAACTTTTATGTGGCACATAAACTATTGTTCTTTCATTAAAAGCAAGTAGCGCCATAGTGTTTTTGCTACCTTTCTCCTCACAAAATCGAGGCTCCTAAGGTCAATGGTTTTGTGGTGCAAAAGAAGCTTCATGTAGCATTCAAGTGTTGTAAATGATTTAAAATCCACATTTCCACCAAATATTATGATATTGAGCATGTTTTTCCATAAAAATAAGTTTCCCTTGATTTCACCAAACATTATGATATCAAACATGTTTTTCCATATAAACACTTTTCCCACCATGTTATTAAGGGTTTGCACATTAGGTCTCCATTTCACATCCTATGAGTCACAAATATTATTGTAAAATTATACGAGGGGGAAAAGCTAATACATCTCTCTCTCTCAGGAGATCTATGCTTGCCCTCTCTTTAAGGGCCTATTTTCTAAGATGTGGCTTGATAGCATACAAGCAAACCCCAAGGATGAGTCTCCTAAAAAGTATTGGGAGAGCTAGAGAGGTAAATGCCGCAATCTTTCAATGTAATGAGTTTGTAACATGATGCCTTTTTTAATTTAAGCATCAATTTTAGGAAGGAGAATGAAATTAAAGTTAACGGCATCATTTTGTTATAGAGATTTCATGTCTATCAATTTACTTGTAGTCTTTTTTCTTTTAAGATAGAAATATTATTGAAGTAGATTGATATACATGTAAATGTATAATGAAAGGGAAATTAATGAAACTTGAAGAGATACCTTTCATATGCAAAAAAATTATATGTATACAAAAAAGATGATTTTTTATATTACTAAATGTCATGTATGGAGAAATTTTTTGACACTGTAAAGGAGGATGCGATACCTATGCCTTTTATCACATTTTTTCCACACAAAAGAAGAACTTGTTTTGTAATATGGATTAATACAAAAAGGCAAGTCTTTTTTTAGCAAAAATAAATAAATTAGGGGTGATTTTTTGTAATTCCTAGAAAGACAAGGGCCTAGATAGAGTGGGGACCCGATTTCCCTTGCAAATATAAGGGGTGGCATTTTTATTTCCAAGGAATTGAAGTCCCTCACACATCTCTATTGCTCTCTCTGTGATTTTTTATTTTTCTTATTCGCACCATTTATATTTGTCCTTTCTATGTTGTAATTTGTAGCTTCTTTAGCCTAATGCCTTGTGCCTTATTTGTGCTTCTTATAAAGTTCCTTCTTGCTACAAGCATTTTTTACTATAGGCAATTAGGAATTATCTCTTTTCTCTCTTTGTGTACTTCTTGCTATGGTAAAAATTAAGTATGATCTAGAAGGTCTTCACATCTGCTTCACCTTACCTTGCTTGTCCCTTGTATTTTTTGTTTATCACTCTGGAGTCTAACTTCTTGCTTTATTGCCTTTTACTAGGCCTCTGGATTTTGACTTCACTTCTTATCTCACAAATCTTTTGCATTTCTTTGGTGTTATGCATCCTTGGTTTATAAGTGCTTGTGTTTATTGTTTTGGGTGAGTTGTGTGGTTATGTATTAGTTTGATGTGTATGCCCACAACTCCTAATTTCATTTCCTTTTTGCTGAGTTATCTAGCCACATTTGGTATGATTTTTGTGCTTGTCATTCATGGTACTACATTTTTGTGAGACGGTATGGTCAGGGTGGTATCTCTCTAAAAGCACATTGAATAAGTGCGAGCACACACACATTTCGACATAAATGGCTTGTACTTCTTGCAAATTCAAGGAGTGGGCAATAGTCTTTTTCAAATCGATTAACGAACCTACTATGTTAAATGTTGTATGAAGGAATCGCCTTGGGGATGTGTGTGTGTGTGTTGGTAAGACACTATAGGAAGTGTTTTTCCATCATAAACCACTTCATCTGCTTATACAACCCCTAACTATATATAGGTTCTAGTGTTAATATTTTCTCTAGGTGTGACTAGTTGTTCAGGGTCAATTAATTTCTTTCTTTGGTTTTTTGTGGATGGCATCATAGTTAGGTCATAGATCTCTTAGCTTGCCTTTTCCTCTTGCACATTGAATCTCTATGTGTAGGTAAGCATGTTAAGCATTTTTGTAGGAGTAGATAGGTATTTGGATAATTTGTCATTAGGTTTTTGGAGCTTAGTTGCATTGCCATTAAGTTTCCTAAGTCCAACAGATATCTACATTCACAATGTTTCACATCTTGTAAGTTTATGCATGTGTTTTTAGTTTTGGTTGTTGGATGTTTCTAAAGGTCCTTGTGCAATTGCTATCTTCATGTGAGGAGACAGTGCTACGTCTCCCTTCTTCTAGTTCTATGATTGTCTCAATCTTTCTCCATTGCCTCATTTGTTGTTTCTATTGTGTCATGTTTTCGATAGCATTGATAAAGAGTGTATATTTGCTTTGGTTGTAGTCTTTGGGTGTTCATGTCACTTGTAACCTAGTTTCTTTCTATCATGGTAATCCTTTGTGGTTCATCCTCACTTGCCAATTTAGTGTTCATGTCACTTGTAATGTAGTTTCTTTTTATCATGGTAATCCTTGTGCTTCGTCGTTGCTTGCCAATTGTGATATGTGCAGTTTGTTGTGGCATGAACGCAGGTGCTATGTGTTTTGTGTCCATGTCTATTTTGGGCTCTATATTGTGATTTTTTGCATCATCTATCCATTTCTTTTTTTTTTCCTTTTTCAATGTCATTCATGCATAGATGTGCACATTAGTTATTAGTTCATTAGTTGACTGACTAGTTGTTAGTTCCTTAATCAAGTCGTGGCTGAGTGACATGCTTGTCAATGCTGTTATGCTTGGTGTTTTGTGCATTCTCTATGTTCCCTTAGTGTTTTCCTACCTGAGTTGTCTACGAGTATTGTGCTATTCTCTTTGCCTTTTGGGTGTGTTTCCTCATCTTTCTCCCTCTGTGTATGTTTGGTAGGTCTAGTACCTAGCTTGTGTGTGTGTTGTGGGACTATCTATATGTTTGCGTTACTTTTGGTCATGTGGATGATGTAGGGCAGCTTATGATCTATGGTGATGTTACCTTCTCTTCTCTTAGCTTATCCCTTCTCTCCCTTATCTTTGTCCTTTTTATTAAAATTATTGCTGATAGTATTGTCCAAATCAAACTTCTTCTATAGGATCTTTTTGGTGGAAATTATAAGATTTGCGTGATGCATTGCATAGGCTTTGATTGCTCAAGCATTGAAATTTGGAAGGTAATGGAGGCTTGTGTAATCCTCTTCGTGTAGAGAAATGTGTAAATCTATTTATGTTTAAACTCTTTTAACATGGATACTTATGTATGCTTCATGAATTTGCAATCATCTGATGGTATTGCAAATGGACATTTGCCTTCAAAATTTTCCATCAATGTTGCTCGTGTTTTTGGATCCTATGTTTTAAGACACCATTGTGAAAATTTGCAAATGTGTTTCATGGGTTGTGCACCCATGTGCTTTCGTCTTCTCACATGTGGCTCTTGTGTGCACATTTGGTCCTTACGTTTTAAGAAACCTAGGTGTTGTGAAACTTTGGAAGTGTGCTTCATACGTTATGCACCATGTGGTTTGTCTCCTCATGTGTGGCTCTCATGTGTCGGATCAATATTCTACAATGTTTCCCCCCCCCCTTTAGAGAATGTGGATTGTGATATGGTCTTGTGTTTGGGTTTTTAGGTAGACACATTTTATCAATTTGATCTTGTGTGGATTTACTCTGTTCAATTGTTTCATGTTTTATGTCTTAAGACTTCTGGGTATTGGTTGGACCCCAACTTTCCAAACATTATAACCTTATTCTTGATTTCAATAATGTTCAAGCTCTATTTCCTTTTCAATAGTTCTTATTTCAAAGATTATATTTATAAGGAGACAATTGGACATGAAATTTAATAATCCATGTCTAGTATAGTACAAAATTGATGTAAGTGGGGATGAATAGTTGATCTATTGACTATGACATAATAAAGAATGATGGTAGAAATAGAGCATACCATTCAAATAAAATCCTAATTGGATGATTGTAGTTTTCTCATAAAAAAGTGTTACACCCGCATAAAAATTACACGAACCCTCATTTAGAATACATAATACCCAATTCACTAATATAGCTAATAAATGGATCATTCCCTATATTTTATAAATTTTGAGAGAGGAATTATGCCACCTCTTTGTCCACAATTTATGTGGTTGTACTTGTATATATACATAAAACTAAATGTTTTCTAGTAATTACTTGAGTGTATTCTTAGAACCTACTCAGCCTTTTCTTTAATGCATGTTCTTGACATGAGGGGATGATGGAGAATTCAAACATATTATTGTGATGGGTGACAGCTCAAAGGGAAACATTAACCTTCAGGTTATGATAGTTTAGTTCAAAACATCTTAGAAATTGTAGCATGATAATTGATTGAACTTAGTTGGATTGGTTAGTGTATTTCACATTGATAGAATTTTAGAAATACCACAACATTGCCACATGCTTATGAACTAGTTAGGATCATAGAGAGTTTAAGGGCCTAAGGCATGCATTGATATGTCTCATGATGTGGGTAGTACTAAAGTACATAGTCCATACGTCCAAGTATAATCAATAGCTCAATAGACTGCATGAAAACACATGTTGTATAATAGAACCATTGTGGTGGTTGAAATGGATGATTTAAGCCATTGGGATGGTAGACATCAAGAAACCTATCCATGGCATCAAGTAGTACACTACACAATATTCATGTAGCATGATTTATCTAATGATGCTAGTAGTATTATGTAGTTAAGGAGTCCACAAAGAGATGGTGATTGTAGCACTTTGCATTCTTGTTTATCAACTACCATGCCCCCCTTACTGCACCTGTGCAAGAGCCATCATCCCCCCAACATCCCGCCCCTTACTACACTTGTGCAAGCATGGAGACTTTTCTTATTTATTGACTACTAATATCCATGGATACTTGTCTTGTTTATCCATGGATACTTGCTAAGCTCCATGGTCTCATTGTCATAGATCTTGAAACCTGAAGCATCACAACAAGTTTCTAGGAATTCTTGGTATTGGTTGGCCATCATTACTGGGTTTAAATTATTATCAATAAAAAACTATAGATTCACTATAATTGATTTTCAAGCTAGATGCAATGGTGGTGAAAGGGGACCAATGTCTTGTATTGTTGCATCACACCCATTCCTGCCCACACCATTCTATCATAAGCTTTCTCAAAATCAATGTTGAGAAAGCAAATATCTTCCTTGATTTTTTGCATATTCCAATCCTTCACATTGGATGAAGGTGGTCTCAAATATATGTCTACATTTTTATGTGTCTCAAATATATGTTTACATTTTCATAAATCTTTCCAATATCCATACTTGGATTTTATATCTTTGTCTTAGTGCTAGTGATTTTTTATGATTTTGTAACTTGTATTAAGCAAAGTTAAAGGCATGCAAACTTCTAGCTCATCTTTAGGCCCTCCTTGATGAATGAAGTTGACAATACTTATGTTAACTCTTACATCCGAATCTCCCTTCTGCAAATATTATTTCAGAGAATGTCAAAGCAACCTTGAGTATGTATGCACACCCATGCCATTCTCTCTATATCTAAAATTACCATAGAGATATTATCTACTAAAATAAATTATTTTGACCATAGAGATATGACCAAATGTCCCAATATTTATGTATAAAAAACTCTTTGACTTAACTAGATGAGGGTACATCTTGTATAAACACATTCTTTTGACCATAGGTAT
Source organism: Dipteris shenzhenensis (assembly GCF_047967505.1). Lineage (NCBI taxonomy): Eukaryota > Viridiplantae > Streptophyta > Polypodiopsida > Gleicheniales > Dipteridaceae > Dipteris > Dipteris shenzhenensis. Next base: position 35,927,183 of record NC_141600.1, on the reverse strand, counting down.
ATGAATTCTTTTGACCATAAAGATATGACCAAGTGTCCAAATATATATGTAAAAGACATTATTTTTAATAATCTAGATGCAAAGGTTAAGGCCACATCTTGTATAAACACATTCTTTAATAAACTATATATAAAGTTTAAGGGCACACGTTGTGACAAGAAACTTTGAGTAAGGCATTGTTCTCCCAAACTCATTATCAAAGCCAGATCTCATCCTTAGGCCTTCCTTCAAACCTTTTCACATACTAATGCCAAAACAACAATACACTAGGCCCTGAGAATGCAAGACAGGTAAAAGGCTAACGAATCAATTGAGCTAGAGGAAGAGATCAAGACAAGTACAACCAAGTTAAAGGCAATTATTCATACAACCCTAATTGAGACTCAAACACTTACCGAGAATCACTTCCAAGATTTCATCAATTATCATTCAATTCTCATGGAACAGGAGTTAGAGAGTCATGAAAAATGCTAATGGTAAGAATAGTTTAAGTGTTAAAGTAATCAACACTTACTCTTTTTGCTTGCATTGCAAGAATAAGCCTTGGTTCCCAATACAAAATTGTGAGTCTATGACATCATTGGAATTTAATATAAATGAATCAAGAGTTCCAAATTGATGCTCGATCCTATACATCTTACACACCATAAGAGTTGTTTGCAAAATGCATAAGAATAATGATGATGCAAAGGAAGCATGTATATATTGTAAAAGGCATAAGGATGTACTTGAGCTAGTAAGACAAGATACTTATATGTAGAAATATTCCTTTATTGTTAGAAGTCCCAGTGAATATTACCTCTGATAAGAGCCCTTACAATTTGAATATAATAGGGAGAAAATGCAAATCTTACAAAAAAATGTCCACATAAAACGATGAAATCTTCATATATGATGAGACGATTATAGCAGCTTGGATTCTCACAGCCCATGCACCTTAATCAACTACTGATTTGTGACACAGTAAAACATCCGAGCATTATATATTGATATCGATTCTTCTCATAGACCCATGACTGAGGACTTCCTACTCAAGCCAACCATCTTTGTTGCAGGTCACAAAAGACTCCTAATGACTTATCTGACAACTTCTATGACTGCTACTATGAGAAGCTGCCCAAGACTACTCTCTATCAGAGGATGAAAGATAAAAGCATGACTCTCATTGGAACTTATCCACACACACACACACACAAGGACCTTATGGTCCTTAAAGAGAAGAATCAAAATTGCCATCCACCCAGCCTTATAGGAGCCAAGAGCATCGCCCGCATCATGGAACCTTGTAGATGTAATTACCAAGTGTAAAGCATGCATCAACCCATTGGTAGCCACATGCACAAGCCGCCAATTGATGATCTCATAATTGCATGGACCAATCCAGTCTTCTCTACCACATTGGAATATCTCCACTAGCCAATGAGAAGTCACCCAAAGGAAGTCATCACAAACCTCATAGCATTTGAGTCTCCCCATAAGGAACACATTCCAACAATCCCTCCTGAAGCGAAACGGGAAAGGAAGAAATCAACATGTTTACATTGCTAACAATGCCACATGTACCATTGAGAAAAGGAATGACCAGACTAACAACTCAAGACAAGTGCAATGTGAACATGCACCATAAGAATTGATTGCAATTCATGACAAGTGCCATAAGAACTAGCACCATAAGAGTAAGGACTAGTTTAGAATAAGTGCATAACAATAAGCTCTATAAGAACTTAAACCAATCATCTTCCATAATTCTAGCAAAATGTGTATTGTCATATGGTGTCGACACTTCAAGACTTGAGTCTTTGAGCTTCCTGCCTTCTCTTCTTTCTTCCTCCTCCAGTAATGCTCCTAGTGGTGTCCTGGTTTGCCAAAGTAGCTACACCCATGCTTGCTCTTGCCCGTACTTCTCTTGTCCTTTGTAGTATAGGCAAGTTAGCCAATTGGTTGGAGAGACTCATCCCTCTTTTCTTCACTAAGAAAGAGAGCTACACAATCCAAAAAATCAGCACCATCATCCACTCCTAGTATTTTGACAGTCTCTTTATAATAACGAGGGGGTAGACAATTCAATAGGATCACCTTCTTGTCCTCATTCTTGACCCTAGATTTGAGTTCATGGAGATGCTCTAGTAGGTCCTACATCCACTTGAGAGATGTTGTCAGGCTCTCAATTCTTCCATTTTATACAATAAAAAGCTCCTGCTTGAATGTGGCCATCAAATGCTTCATGCCAAACTATGTTTCAAGTATTGTCAACTTTTCTATTGCAGTTTTTCCCTTCACAAAAGGTCCTTCAAGTAGGTATTTCCTCAGGGTTAAATTTCTAGGCATCTTCATCATGTTGTTAAGAGCTTTAACGTAACTGGAATCCCAATGGGAATGCGTCTCCGTTAAATTCCTTTACTAGTACTTCTTAAATAAGTAGTGGGAATAGGCCCTGAGTGCTTTCAATTTATTGACTTTAAACATAGACCTTACTTTAAACTTTAAGTAGTACTTTTTAAGAACCACATTTATAATACTTTTTATTATAGATGGAGACCAATACATTCTAAAGTTAGAGTTCCCTTATAGCTATTGGTCCCTTGCACATAACAAGTTCCATGTGATCATTTCGTATAAATGCAAAGGTTTGAGATGATACAGTCAAACAATTTTGAACCATTAGTACATACAGATACAATGACAACACTAGGGAAACGTGTGTACAAACTAAACAATGCGGTAGGACCACAATATATCTTTTTAGGTAACAAAAGCATTGACTTACAAAGAGAACCAATAAAATCCGTTCAACATCATGCGAAAACTACACTCTAAGAGCCGAGACACCTGGGTAGTAGCAACGTCACAAATATAATGGTTAATTGACAAAATAATAGTGAGAAAGTAGTGTGTCATTTGGACATTAGTGGAAGGAATAGGCTTCCTAGGGCCTGATCTTTGAGTATTATGCCTTGCTTTAGCATGAGTGCCTATTAAATAATGGCAATTCTAATTGTGCACGGACTACATGTAGACAAGGGGGGGTCCACAAGAGGAAGGATGCAAATTATGGGGCCTTCTCGTTACATACAAGTAGGTACTATGGTTCAACTATAGGACAACTTGTACTCTTGGGCCCTATCTGCATGTGCATAAGGATGATGTAGTCTCATGTGTTTTTTTAAAACTTAGATCTAGTAGCTCCATAACAATTATAATCTTGAGGGTTTCTCCTTTTCTTTTAAACAAGCTTTAGAGCTATGATATGTAACATGTGAGTTTTGACTAAAATAGGGGATTCCTGATCTTATATTTGTAAATTACATAGCATAACATTGATGTAGTCCCATGTGTTTTTTTAAAACTTAGATCAAGTAGCACCATAACAATTCTAATCTTGAGGGTTTCTCCTTTTCTTTTAAACAAGCTTTAGAGCTATGATATGTTCCATGTGAGTTTTGACTAAAATAGGGGATTCTTGATCTTATATTTGAAAATGACAATATTCGTTAAATTATTTAAAGATGGGTTATTTGTCTTTTATACCATTGTATAGATGGGCATTTGTTTAGTTGCATTGCTTAAGTCTACACTCACTGTAAAGTATGTGATCTAATAGATAAAATAACAAAGATGATGTATACGAAAATAATATTTGAGCAATATGACAGAAGAACCCACATATTGGGGAAATTGTAGCCATTAGGGTTGCTACCTCCATAGCAAGGAGAACAACACAAGCATCAATTCTTATGTGTAAAAAGACATAGTGTTGAAATCACATGATACACATTCGTATGGCGTGGCTGCACATAAAACTTGAAATAGTGCTCCTCATATACAAGGTATTATTGGAACAAAGCTCCATAAAAGATATCCTATGTCAATGAGAGATACATGTCAACCTTTTCTACATAGTACTTAATAGTGCATGCTAGAATGTGACCCCCTTCGTATGTTAGGGTTGATTTGTGTCTCAAGATATCCATATCAAGTATATTGCTTCACAAAGTACCAACTCAAGTTTCTAGGTAGTTTGGAAGCTACCCCTTGTTCAAAATCTCTATGTAATGTGAGTACTTAGTCTCCACATGGTATCATATTTTGTACCTTTTGTAAGTCCCTAAGTTTATTATAGTGAGAATTCACGTGCAAAGCCACACATTTCTTGCTCATGCGAAAAAATACTCAAGAGGTCCTGTCACCACTATGGAGCTCTATCCTTTTCTTCCTTTAGAGAAAGGTTACCATCTTGCAAGTTTTGATACTTTTTGCCATGAATATGGCCATCGCCTTTTTGCTCCTTTCAAGTGGCTAGCTAAAGGCTTGTTTCTCCTTGACACATACCTCCATAGTTAGTATGAAGTTTGAAGTTTCTTTTCCCCTTCGAAAAAATCCTTACACCCCCTCTTCCTTATGTTTTCTCTATGTCTTTCCCTTAAGTTCGATCTCATCAGCTCACCCCACTTGCTTTCAACTCCTTCGCCCTCTCGTTTCTCCCTTCCTATCCTTTTTTGCCTTCGCTCTTCTCTCTTCTCCCTTCCTACCTCATTTTGTTTAATTCCTCCCTCCCTTAGTTTCTTTATCATTGGCTCCATCCTTTCTTGCTCTCCATGGTAACCTCTTTTAGATAGCCTTTCTCTGGATAGAGCTGGAGCTTACTTGCCATTAGATCATCCAGAGGTCGGAGGGCGCGATGACAACCCGTGGCAGCGCATGGACTGTACTGTGATTGACGGAGTGACTGACGACACTGTGTGACTGCGCGTGGGTGACATGTGGCATGACTAACACAACTGACAATGCCATTGACACGTGGCCTGACAGAAGACATGTGGAGCGGCACGGGGCGTGTTGATGCCTACCAACGTGGCACGATAGACGATAGTAAATGATGATGTCGCTAGTCAACGTGGTGACTCCAAATGATGTGGCGAGCGGTGGTCTTGCGTACGTGGTAGATTATTACAATTGTGTGTGTGTGTGTGTGAGCGCAAGAGAGAGAGAGAGAGAGAGAGAGAGAGAGAGAGAGAGAGAGAGAGAGAGAGAGAGAGAGAGAGAGAGAGAGAGAGATGATATATATAAAATAAATAAATAAATAATATATTGTATAAATATTATATATAATATTATTTATTATAAATATTTATTTATCTTGAAATAGGATTATATAAAAATATAAATAAATACATACATATATATATATAATAATTATAGATATAATATATACATATATAATATATATATACACACACACACACATAGAGAGAGAGAGAGAGAGAGAGAGAGAGAGAGAGAGAGAGAGAGAGAGAGAGAGATGATATTATATAATAAATAAGTATATAATACACTAAATAAAATTTATATACAAAAATATAAATAAATACATATATATTTGATACATCTTATTTATTTTATTTATTTATTATATATATTTGTTTATATTTGCATTTATAATCATTATATTATGTATATATGATACATAGAATTTATATAAATATAAATAAATAAATAAATAAATATGACATAATGTATAATTATCTATAAGTATTAGATCATATAAAAATATATGTAAATATGTATAAATATATATGTATTTGTTTATATTTATATTTATACATTCATAATTATTATATATGTATATATTATATATCTAAATTTCACTATAAAGTACTCTAAAAGGATTATATATATACATATTTACATATATTTTTATATGATCTTATACTTTTTCAATTTCACTATAATCCTTTTAGAGTACTTTATAGTGAAATTGAAAAAGTATAAGATCATATAAAAATATATGTAAATATGTATAAATATAATCCTTTTAGAGTACTTTATAGTGAAATTTAGATATATAATATATACATATATAATATATTATATATCTAAATTTCACTATAAAGCACTTTAAAAGGATTATATATATATATATATATATATATATATAAACATATATTTTTATATGATCTAATACTTTTTTAATTTCTTATATATATATAAGAAATTGAAAAAGTATTAGATCATATAAAAATATATGTTTATATATATATATATATAATCCTTTTAAAGTACTTTATAGTGAAATTTAGATATATATATATATATATATATATATATATATATGTAGAGATATAAAATTTTGATTTCTGCGAGAGAGAGAGAGAGAGAGAGAGATTTTGTACTAGATAATGGTCTCCCCACTGTGAGCTTAACCAATTAGTGTAAGGCTTGAGAGGTCCCGAAGTGACTATGAAGCACCACATATCGCGAAGGAAGTATTCAAACAGAGGCCTATTAATCACAAGGACTAGGGGACATCAAGTTTATATTGGATGGCAGAGCGTGCTACAAGAAAGGAAACGATCCCTTCTTCAGGGAAACATACAATCATCAACTCAACTGCACCCATGTCACAAGTATAGCAAACACATCTCCCAAGGTGTTCCCATAGCAACTAAAGTTTCCTTCTTGATTTCTTCCTTCACCTCACAATATGCTCCCTACTTAAACTTGTGACAAACCTACTCCCTACTGGGGAGTATCAATTTGGGGGTACCTATTCCCTACTTAAACTTCTTACTATATATGGAGGAGGCTAATCCCAAACTTGCAACTAGAATGTGTGTCTACCCTTTAGCATAACACTCTATACCTTAAGGCTAGAAAGACTAAACAACAACACCTATGGGTATATAATTATCTCTTCTCTATATCTCTATCTTGATATTCCTTATTTGTGATGTTGCACAAAAAGGGCAATGCCATGTGGCACGCCTCCTTGCGACCTCTCTTATAAAGATAAAGTGCAACCATCTTTAGCTGCTGTCGATATTTATAAATAAAGTCTCAAATTGCATTCCTTTTGAAATGAAAGGGAGCCTAGGATCCCAACCTTGAGACTTGATGGAGCAGGTCTCTATCCCATCGTAGATGGGTCATGCTACTCGTGATGATTATACACATTGTTTTCCTTACTAGTATCATTGTTTATTGTGAACATTGAGGATCAAATGGAAGCTTTGCTCTTTTTTTAATGCAAGTCTCTCAGAAATAACATGAACATAGACCTACATTATAGCAAACTTATTTAGGGCCTTTCCCCACGTACCATTACTTTATAGTGAACCTTAACAACACAGGTACTCATTATGTTATGCATAAAGTGGTCTTAGCTAAAAATTTTGGATTATTTTCGCACAAAATGGTATATCTTTACATTGTGATGTCCATTCTTTGATCTTCGAATTGCAATCGCTTTGAAATGAGTACCCATCTTGGATAGTTTCAACTTGGTCTAGAGCTTCAAAAATACATAACAAAAATCTTGATTGAAGTAGTATTCGGAGTGTCCACCTTTAAGTTAAACCCTTCTTTTCTATATTTCAATTTCTTTCCCTTCACAAAAGGTCCTTAAAGTAGGTATTTCCTAGGGGTTAAATTTATAGGCATCTTTATCATGCTATTAAGAGATTTAACATAAATGGAATCCCAATGGGAATGAGTCTCCATTAAATTCGTTTACTAGTACTTCTTAACTAAGTAGTGGGAATAGGCCAGTACTTTCAATTTATTGACTTTAAACATAGACCTTACTTTACACTTTAAGTAGTACTTTTTTAGAACTACATTTATAATACTTTTTATTGCATATGGAGACTAGTACATTCTATAGTTAGAGTTCCCTTATAGCTATCGGTCCCTTGCACACCACAAGTTCATGCGATCATTTTGTATAAATGCAAAGGTTTGAGATGATACAGTCAAACCATTTTGAACCATGACAACACTAGTGAAACATGTGTACAAACTAAACAATGTGGTAGGACCACAATATATCTTTTTAGGTGACAAAAGCCTTGACTTACAAAGAGAAGTTAGAACCATTAAAATCAGTTCAACATCATGCGGAATCTACACTCCAAGAGCTGAGACACTCGACTAGTAGCAAGGTCACAAATATGATGGTTGATTGACAAAATGATAGTGCATGATTTGGACATTAGTGGAAGGAATAGGCTTCCTAGGGCCTGATCTTGCTTTAAATGAGTATTATGCCTTGCTTCAGCATGAGTGCCTATTAAATAATGGCAAATCTAAATGTACATGGACTTTGGACTACACGAAGAAGAGGGAAGCGTGCAGATTATGGGCCCTTCTCGTTACATAGGAGGAGTAGGTACTACGGTTCAACTACAGGACAAGTCGTACACTTGGGCCCTATCTGCATGTGCATGATGATGTAGCTACGATTAGGCCAGGTGGTCCATGACTCTGGCCCAATTCCCAATTTCCAAGTTGCCCAGATTAGAGTGTATTTGATGAGGAGGAGTGGTCCACACTCCTCAAGAACATGTTGATGACTAATTGTGGGTTTGAACACGATGATCAAGTCAAGTTGATGATGTGGAAAGGGTTTTACTGCAAGAGGACAAATGACAAGATCTCACTGCTGATGGTTGCTGTAGAAAAACAACGAGGTTTTGTTGACCAGAGTAGTAGGACGTGGGACTTGGGAGGGGAGTCACTATGGATGGCCAGGTAGGGACGGTACATATCCTGAGATGAAGCTCTGGCTAAGGACGAGGGGCTGATGTGAAATCTGCCGAGGAAGAGCAGGTAGAGGCAGGCAGCAGGGACTGCCATGGAGGGGAAAAATGAAAGCTCGGTGGATCTGCTGGGCAGAACTATGAGTCTGTTGTGTGCAGAGGGTGTTAAAAGTGATTAGTAGGGAACGAGGAATGAGATGAAGGATGATTAGTAGGGTGAAGGAAGAATCAGATAGGGATGATTAGTGGGGAAGGATAAACAATCAATCACGGCAGGGATGAGAGACTGCTGTGAGTTTGTTGTTAGTAGTTGGTAATTAGCAGGCAGGGAGAAGAGAAGAAGCCAGGTTCTGCAGGCAAAATTAAGGGGAATATCAGGCAATGCACTGTCCAAAACTAATCATCATTTTTTGCTTTGTTGATTTGCTCTTCTTCTCCATCCGTACTGTTTTCCTGGTTCGTCTTCCTCTCTCTCATCAGTCATCAGTACTGCTTTTTTTTATTCCCTGTGGGAAAAAGTGCTCCTCAGGTGCGGGGTTGCAGAGTGCCAAATCTCTCCCACCATAAGCACACTAAATTTCAGCAAAAGAAGAGCACGAAAGGGGCATTCCTAAAAAGCAAAGCAGGAGGAAGATCGGTGTCTCTTCTTCCTCCTCCTCCTCACCTTCTTTCAGTTCGTCTTCTTCTTCCCTCTTCCTCCTCATCCTCATCCTCATCTTCTTGATGCTGCACTCGATGCTTCTTCTGTGCTGTGTGCCTCCTTTTGCAAGGTGAGGGTTCTGTTCTGCCTGCCAGTTTCTGTGCATCGATCCTCTCTCTCTCTCTCTCTCTCTCTCTCTGCCTGTGCTTGTTGCAGAATCACAGCAAACTTGGCAGCACGTTCTTGAGCAAGGCTCCTTCCACTCTGTGTGTGCTTGCCTGTGGGCGTTTGTCGTTGTGGGCAAGCTCTGCATCTCTCACTCTGTCTCTGTCTCTGTCTCTCTCTCTCTCTGTGTCTGTGTGTGTGTGCCTTGTCTGTCGGCGTGCCGGCCGCATCCCACGCCTGAACACCACCAGCATCTATCCGTCGGAGCAGTTGGGTCGGTGCTCTGCAAGATATCCTTCAAAGGGTGCTCAGTCGGCCACGCTTGAAAGCTCTCTCTCTTTCCTTCTTCCCTCCCTCCTTCCTCTGCTTCTTTGCTTCCATTCTTTCTGTTCATTTCCAGCCATCTCCCAGAAACTCTCCTCATTTCCAGCCTCCTCCCTTTCTGGGTTCTCGTCCCTCTGCCTTCTCACATCTCCCCACATCGTCTCTTGCCCTTTGCACTGCCTTTCCCATTGCCCCCAGACCCATTTCTCACCTCTTTGCCCCTCTTCTCCTTTCGGATCTCCCGCCCTTCCCATGCTGCTTGCCCATCCTTCCAACCTCCCTTTGCTCCCGCTTCCCTTTTGTGCTTGCATACCAGGGGCTTCTTTGACTCGCATCCCATCACTGGCTCTCAATTCTATGCTCGCAATCTCCGCTTCTAAGAACACGTTTCTTTCTTAAGGCACTACCTTGCTCATATTACAGGCGCAATCCTAGCTTTCCCTTCTCTCGCCGTTGGCTTCAAGCGGTTCCATTACTGACCTCCCAAGAGGTCAGATGATTTGTATGAGGGTTTTCCTGTCCAAGGAGAGAAAAGGCGAGGGGACTGCTGGTAAATACGGATTGTTGGCCGATCAGAATTTGATTTTTCCCCGAGGACGGCCACTCAATCCGTTCTAGATCCCTCTAATACAGATCTTTGACAAGTTGCGACTTTGCATCCAAAGGTCGTATTCCTTAGGCTGATTCAAGAGACTTCTTGAAAGGTCCAGGCAGCACCAGAATGTGAGTTGAATTCCACGATCTAGGTGTATTCCAAGTTTTCGGATGACGAAATTACTATCAGCGTGCTGGAGGCCTGTGGAGCGCTACCTGCAATCTAGCGCTGATGTCGTCGATCGTCAGCAGGACGCGCTCCTTTGGCACAAAGATCTTACACGATATGCTACTGGGGACTTTTCCATTGCTGTCGTGCAGGCGAACGAGCTGTTGGAAGATCAAAGTCAGGTCAAGATAGGTCCTTATGGCACCTTCATAGGTGTGTATGATGGTCATGGAGGACCAGAGGCCTCTCGTTTTATCAACAATCATCTGTTTCCTAAGATTGAAGGTAAGAACTTACAACACAGGACTTCGTTAAATTAGGGGATAGATCTGTGTCTGTACTTGAATTTTGGGATACCTTTTCCATTTCAATCTTCAACCAGCAACAAGAAGCTACTTCCCAACGCAATTGTAACTTTGGTCCGGCTGGCAGGATTTGCGCAGGAATTAGGGGGCATGTCCACCAAAGTTTTGAAGGAGGCCTTTAGTGCCACGGAGGAGGAATTTTTGGGCCTTGTTGATAAGAATTGGCGATCCAAACCACAGATAGCTTCTGTTGGATCATGCTGCCTCGTAGGGGTAATTTATGGGAATAACCTGTACGTGGCAAATGTTGGGGACTCCAGGGTTGTTCTGGGAACTGCAAAGCAAGGCCGGAGGATTGTAGCAGAGAGGCTTTCTGAGGAGCACAATGCAGGTAATGCAGAGGTGCGCGAAGAGCTCAAGGCTCAGCATCCAGATGATTCCCATATAGTTGTGCTTAAACATGGTGTTTGGCGGGTCAAGGGCATCATTCAGGTGTGCTCAAATCAGAACCCTCTCCTGCACTGTCATTTTTTGGAATTGGAACCCTCCACTGAATCAAACGTCCATGCATTTCAATAGAGTATTGTTATTGACCTGTTGTTTTATGGCAGGTTTCCAGGTCCATTGGGGATGTGTATTTAAAGAAGCCAGAGTATAATAGAGACCCTCTATTTTCTCATTTGGGATTAGCTGTGGCTTTAAAGAAGCCTGTACTATCGGCGGTACCATCTTTGCATGAACGAACCCTTGTCCCGGAGGATCGTTTTTTGATTTTTGCATCCGATGGGTTGTGGGAACACATGAGTGACCAAGAAGCTGTTGATTTAGTGCAGAAAAGTGCACGAAATGTATGCCTAATCCTTTTGGGGTCTTGTTTGACTTTGATATTATCCAAAATTTTGTTCTTCTCCTGTCTTTTTGGTTGCCTATAATACATGTTGGTTCTACTGGTGGAGTTGACACGTGTCCCTTTGGTTGCCCTTGACAGGGCATTGCTAGAAGACTGGTCAGAGCTGCCCTCCAGCAGGCAGCCAAAAAACGGGAGATGCGCTATTCAGACCTCAGAAAGATTGAGCCTGGTGTGAGGCGGTATTTCCATGACGATATCAGTGTCGTGGTGGTGTATCTAGATCATATGTTGCTGAACATAGCAGGAACAAATCCAAAGCCAAGGACTCATAATGTTTCGGTAGACAGTGTCAATGTGCCATTGGATATATTCTCTTCTGATAGTTTGGAGAACATTCCCCTAGTCTAAACATATTATTCGTTTCCATTTCCTGGTTTTTGAAGATTTTTGTTAGTAATACACTTTTGAGAACACATTATGTTCCTAATATGTTATCATCTCAGCTTGTCGATTCTTTTACTGTTTATGAGCTTTGTTTTGCATACTTTAGCTTCTTCTCTTTGCTTGTGATTTTCTAGGTTTTTAGAAACGCATTTTGTAGTTCAAGACAAACTTTGTTAGCAGAAGATCTCTTCGAAGATCATCCCAAAGCTGTCATTTGCCCATCAACTGGTTATGGGTCTATGAATAGTCCTCATCATTATTGAGCTCAATGAAGAAAGACACCATCTAATTCTGCTTTTGAGAGGTGCACTCACAAACTACTGCTCTCGCACTTGCTCTTTCTTCTTAAACTGTCTTACTTTGGAAATCTCTTATGGATTCAAATTCTTCATGGAAGTTACTTCTTACATTGCCTTGGATTATTTGTACAATGGCTTTTTGGCGTTGGAACTCATCAAGACAGTCAAAATAGATAGCGCTCATATTTAGGCATTATTTCTTATATATATATTTCTTTTATTTTGTATGGGCAAAGAAAGTTTAAAAGAAAATTTGTTTTGTTTCGGGTTTGTCAGGCTTTCAGAAGGAAACCTGGGTGCATAAATTGCATGGCTGAGGGAATCAGATGATTTGAATTTGTCTGTATACTTTGCAGGGGATAAGTAGTATGCATGTAGGTTAGGGTTCAGCAACAAAATGGGTAAAAGGATGGTGTGCCTCCATGGTCACATGTTTCAATTTATGAACCCATTGTTTAAGCTTGTTTGGAAGATGTGGTTTGTACATTTTTGCTGGTGTAATGCCCTCTTCCGAAGATGTGTTTTGCATATTCCCTAGACTAAGTGACGCATGGAATGCCTGTCTAATCTAAGGTATCTCATTGTAAAAGTAAGGTTATCATTGTGTCTGGGACCTGAGTTAGATGCTCTTTTATAATCGGTCCTTGAGCCTTGCAGGAAACTTTAGAGCAGTCAGTTTCTAATAAGGTTTTCTTTAGTTCATGGAAGTGCCAAGCAAATTGTGTATGTTGCTTTTTCCCCGGATTTGATCCTGACTAATGAGCGAGTCTGGGCGAAATAGAACGGGAAACAGAACCCCTGATGGTGTCGGTGATAGGGGGGGTACGTGAAATACGGGATGTGTAAGGGATTTAAATACTTTCTATTGAAGTACCAGCCTAAAGCTGCAGATTTCGATATAGTTGAACTTGTCTGTGGGACCTTATGACAACTCTTGTGCATCATGTAGCCTATTTCAATGCGTAGCAAAACTAAATCAAGCTGGGAGCATGAGTGGTTGATGTGGTCTAATTGTCTATGTTGCTTTTTCCCCGGATTTGATCCTGACTAATGAGCGAGTCTGGGCGAAATAGAACGTGAAACAGAACCCCTGATGGTGTTGGTGATAGGGGGGGGTACGTGAAATACGGGATGTGTAAGGGATTTAAATACTTTCTATTGAAGTACCAGCCTAAAGCTGCAGATTTTGATATAGTTGAACTTGTCTGTGGGACCTTATGACAACTCTTGTGCATCATGTAGCCTAAACCAAAGGGTTGGGGCACCCATCGTTTCCATGGTCATCCTGGACTTCATCATCCACATTTGTTCATGGTCATGCTAGACTCCTATGTACTCTCGTCTATCATATTTGCCGGGACTGAATGTCTACTGGTTGTTGCTTTTTGCATCTCAATTTTGCTCAACATGTATACACTTCCTTGGCCGCATAAGCTCAAACTTTTGTAATAAGCTCAAAGTCTTTTGTAATGCCAACATTGCTTGAATTCGGAGCAAGAACCCTACCATTATTGTAAAGGACTTTAACTATGTGGGCTGAAACGTTTGCAACTAGGTTTTCTCCTTTTTTGAGCCCATTAGTCTAGGCCTTCCATCTTTGTCAAAATCTTCGTGCCTAGCAGAACAAAGGGAAATAGCATTGTGTTGGGCAAGTGTATTTGGATAGGAACTATAGAAAAAAGGGGAATCATCACACATGGTTGAAGAGGACGAGGGTAAAGAATAATTTCTTACCATTACTAGAGAAGCTTCATTTACCAACTCGCCAAAGAAGTGTAAAATTTGTCTAATGTCTTTTCACTACCCGTGGTTTGTTCTTTTTGCAAACACCCAAACGAAACTCAATAGCAAATGAAACTGCATGGATCCACATTCATGGAAAAGCTTCCATGTCTTATTTGCCTTTTGAGGACCACGTCTCCAAATCAAAATTACATTTTGGAGTTTTTTATTCTATATTGTGGTAGAAAAACTTGCGTCTTTGCTTCTTGATCAATCATGACTCTGATAAAACCTTTTTAATACTAGTAGCAAGTATATTGTTTGACATGGCATAGCAATTCACAAGTGACGTATATGAGGACATCCTTATTGTGATGTTTGTAGTCAAAGAACACCCAAGCATGTGATTGTTCAGAGCACGGGTCTATTTAAGCAATGAGTTGGGTTTTGTGGTAAAACGAGAATCATTCTAGTCTACATATTGCCATATTCTATACTTGCCGATAGAAATGTGCAATTCATTACTTTAGAAGAAAGGACACCTAGGAATCAAATTTCATCATACTTTTACCTTCATAACTTAGTGCGTTTTTTGATCCTCCGCTTGATTTCCCACCCTCATCCCCTCTCTCTTATGGGTAGTTAGAAAGCTATGGCAATTTCTTGGGACAATGGTCTTGTATAGATACAAGATGGTCTAGCTCTCATATAGTGCTAAAATCATGGAAAGAAAAAGCATAAGCAAAAGCATACATTGACTTCATAAGAAGAATGTATTTCTTCCTCACCATGAAAAGACATTGCAAAAACAAGTGATAGTCTCAAATTTGCTTGAAGAAAAAAGGATAGCAGAAATATACCTCAAAATTAGGTTCTCACATTCCTCTTCTATATTTATTCATTTCAATCTCTTTATTGTAATTTGACTAAAGAACTTTATCAAAAAGTAAGACCTTTTGGTAAAGTAACCCTGCCACTTTGCCTTTCATATATCTCTGTAGAGCTTGATATCTTATTTGTAAGGAGAAAACTGAATAAAAGCAACAAATCAATAGGATTCCTACATATATGAGCTTAATGATCTACCATGCATCTAAATTGTGCAAGCATGTATTTCATTCATACAAAGATGAGAGCTGTACTTAGTTGATCTCAACTTGAACATTCAATATAATATGAAATGCTCCATACACTTAACATTGCATCTTCATCCTTAGATGTTCACCCAAAGGAGCAATATTAGATGCAAACTTTTGCAGGCCTTGATAGTGAGGATAACATCATCTCATATTGCACATAATGTTATTATAAGAATTAACATCGTTAGAGCATTAAAAAGGAATTCTAGCCCATTGTCTTCTCATTCTCTACCTAGCTATGCCCACTCTCTCTCTCCCACTCTCACCTCCTTGTTTTATCATCGTAGCCCCTTTCTCTAGAGAAACCTTGAGTGTATGACAACAGATGTGGAGAAGAGAAAGAGAGGACATAACTTGGAGAAAGACAAGCCTCCCACGTTTAGAGAGCTTCCAGCCACTCCTTGGCTTGAGCCCCATCATGCTGCATATATTTTCACGCTTTGTGATCTCCAAGAAGATCAAGGGCCCATGCAGAGGCTCAAAAACTAGACTAGGCTTTAGTCCAAGATAGGAAGTTTGAGCGTCCCATGTAATCATTTCAAAGAATATCATTTTGTGGCCTTTTTAAAGCC